>NW_021680627.1:570484-646334 GCF_001412515.2 Diachasma alloeum | reverse complement strand
GGGGGGGGGGGGGGCTGAAGATTGGTAGGAGGCAACAAACATCACACCCACGTTATCAAGAAATAACAATGAGTAGGACAGATTTCCGAATATGTTCATGTATCGCACGAGTCTGCATCTCTCCTGACAATGTCAATTAAGCTTATCCTTCCAGTTGATTAGATTCGATGGATGGATACAGCTTAGGAAGATTTCATTTTCGTTATTGTGGACAATATACTGCAACTTATTGATTCTTTTTTTTTCCATTTGATTTTTGTCTTTCTCTCATCATGGACTGTTCAAGGCCTGAAAAGCGAACCTACGCAGACCTGTCATGAATTACCCCACGACGGCCCTCCCACACAATATCAAAAATCTCTCTTCATTATTATTACAATAATGTAACGAAACAATGTTCAATAGGAAAACCAATAAATTTCCTCTCACATCTAAATCAGATGCATAAAGAGATCAATATTTTGGCCTCCCCTTTGGCTACACATTTGAACTTGTTGCTTTCACGCAATCTGATGCGCTAATAATGGCAATGGCATGCTAACGTCATACATCAAGATTACGAAATCTCTCCGTAATTCTCTATCTCTTCCTCTGTTTCCTCCTCCAAATACGCAAGAAAAAAAAACAAAAAATATACCTGAATGAACTGTATGGTAATGGCAGATTTTCCAACACCCCCTCCGCCCACAACAACTAATTTGTATGTCTGTGCATAACTCTGCCTGTCACTGGGCCGAGACATATTTTTAATCCTCAGTCAATATCAATTAACAATGAATCACTTATTCTCACCACTCGAGACACTTTTCACAGAATAATTTTCAAACTTCTGGCAACTTTTCAGTCCTACTGTGCTGGTCAGTTTCGGAAAGTCCTTGACTCAGACACAGATACAAAATCCACAAATGTCACTTTTTAGTTCATTCAGCGTAGTGTTGTGAGCTTTATTGCTCCCTTTCTTTTATTCCTCCCTTTTTTTTCTTTCCGCCTTGAACTCCTCCTTCTGATTTCACAGCATCAACCGACGGCCAAGCCGACTTCAACCGAATATATATACGACGATGAAAGAGAATCAAAAAATGATTATTATAATGATAAACGTTACAGTTTCAGCGATGCCATCTGTGTGCTTCATAGCAAGACCGAAAAGACCGAAAGATGCCCGTTGCTTTTTCCGTGAATCGTCGTATACACATACAGTACCTACACGAAGTAATCACCACACCCACACATATTCAGAGTTGGTGATCGAAACTAGCGTCTCGTGCGTTCACTGACAGAAGTCTCACAACAGAGCTTCTCTCTATCCAACAACGAAAATAAACAAATCTAACCTACACTGTTTTGTTGCAATCAGTGAGCAACAATACAAGTGCCAGTCATTTGATTCATCAGAAAAATTACTGCTGGTTATGAGGAGAGATCAAGAAAAGAACCTGTGCACCTATGGGTATGGATAAATGGACATTTCGTATCTTGTGTTTTTCATACCTGTTGTCCTGTTGATAAAAAATGGGATAAAAAAAATTATAGTCTCTATCAGTTGTGACTGATTGTTGTGTAATTGCCAGACTGTAGGTAGGGAATGCAAAGCATTTGACAGGAACATGGATGGCATATACGGTCTTCTTGGGATGTTGCTTGGAGATGCGGGAGAAGACACAAGTGCGACCTTGTTATCGCTGAGCACTTCAGTGGATAACTGCTCCGCAATGAGACAGTCGGGTAAATCAACTCGCGGTGCATAAATAAAATAAATAAATTTGTAATGTAATGTTATCCAATTGCAGGATGTCTTCCTCTTCTAATCCAATTGATTCATACGCCGGAGCAGAGTCCCAAAGTGCGAACAGGTGCTTCCAAAGCACTCTACAATATTGTCAGAGCTACCCAGCATCAAGATGAGGATAATCAAGAGCTCCAGATACTAGAGTTGATTCAGCAATTGAGAGAATACAGTCGATCCTTGAGGAATGAGGAGGAAGAAGAAGAAGAAGAAGAGGCGGAGGAGGAATCATCATCATCATCGTCATCATTGAGGCACCCAATCCCAGCAATGTCCTTTCTATTCAAATTATCATTCATCGAGACACATCGAAATACTATAAGCCTACTGGGTGGTCTTCATGCAATAGCAGAGGTCATAGAGGTAGACCACAGTATTCATGGCTCATCGAGTGACGATCCCAATTGTTTAGCTCTTCGTCGTTACGCAGGAATGATTTTGACTGTTTTAACATCAAACGATAGTAAGAATAACAGTTTCCTCTGCTCATGCAGTGGATTTGTGAAGGCTTGGGTGGAGCAGTTGAAGAGCTCCAACGAGGATCTCCATCACGTGACAGCAAGTGTCTTCAGAAATTTGTCGTGGAGAGCTGATTCTAATTCCAAGAGAGTTTTACGTGAAATGGGCTCGGTGTCACACTTGACACGAGTTGCAATGCAAACACGACGAGAATCAACATTGAAGTCAGTACTTTCGGCACTTTGGAATTTATCGGCACACTGTGCCAGCAATAAAGTTGACATATGTGCTGTTGATGGAGCCCTAGAATTCCTCATCGATATGTTGCTTTTCAAGGGGCCATCGAAAAGGCTGGCTATAATCGAGAATGCCAGTGGCATAATCAGGAATGTTTCTAGCCATGTAGCAATTGAGGAAAAATATCGGCAAATATTGAGGAATAAAAATGGCCTGCATATTTTAGTCAAACTTCTGACCTCTCCAAGTCTGATTATTGTGAATAACGCTTGCGGCACTCTTTGGAATTTATCAGCTCGTTGTACGAAGGATCAGAAAACACTCTGGACACTGGGAGCAGTGCCAATACTTCAAAATCTTGTACAATCAAAACACAAAATGATCTCAACAGGTGCATCTCATGCTTTGAAAAATCTTCTAACAGCAAAAGATGGACATAATAATGCCTTCCAATTGACTCCTCCAGTTAATACTAATTCCGGTGTAACGAAAACTGATACAGCCTTGAAGCCACAGGAATCACATGCACCAATTGTCGAAGCAACGGTTGAGAATAATCCAAATGCGAGTTCCGAGAGTGATCCTCCCTTGTCGGATAAAGCCTGGAATCAACATTTCTCCAGACCCCCATCGAGTCCCCTGGGGGATGAAGAGCCCATCCAATCGAACAATTCCTTCGATGAGTCTGGGTCGAATGAACCTCAAAATGAGAAAAGAAAGGGATCACCGGTTAGCTCCCCCTATTTCGAGACAGGCTGTCAAGCCAGTGTCGCTGTTTACGAAGCTGATGGAGATTTGCCGGTAGATTACAGTAAGAAATATCTCGATAATGACGCATCGGCCAAACAAAGGTCCAATATGAAAAACAAATCGGCCACAAGGGATAAGGAATTTTCGGAGAGGAATGAAAATTTATTCGGGGATTATGCAGAAACCGATTTGGATCAACCGACTGACTATAGCCTACGATATGCCGAGGATGATACAGACGATGAGGAGAACGAGGGTAGACAGTATTTCAATGCAGGAACAGAGCAAGAGGATACTATCAAAACATATTGCACTGAAGGGACTCCTTATGAGACTCCATTCAATTTTTCTACAGCTACTTCCATGTCAGATCTGCGCCTGGAGGATCTTAAAGACGGGGAAACATCGAAAAAATTGGTTAAAAATATTCACGGAACAATTCAAGAGTTTAATGAATGCAGTAATCACGTGGAATCGGAGGAAGTGTCGCAAAAGATGCCTGATTCGGCTAAGAATGATGATTCTGACATAGTGATATTAGATACAAGTAGTGTACAGTCGCCTAAAGTGACTTATTATTACGATGAGCAAGCATCTGGTGGTGTTTCTAGAGCCAATTCATTGAATTCGTTGGAGAGTGGAGCAGTGGTAACGAAAAACCAACTTTTATTAACCAATGACAACTCTGACAAATCCAATAGTGTCAATGGAAAGGATGAAAAATTCATCGAGATCAAAGAAGAACCTGATGACACTGAACAAGTGGAGATTCAGCAAGAAAAATCTATTGATAAGGAATCAAAAGTAGTTACATTTGGTGGTGAGGATTACTATGCCGAGGAGACACCACTCATGTTTTCAAGATGCAGTTCCCTCGGTTCACTCAGTGGATTCGAGCAGCATTCGATTCATGACGATAGGAGTTCCATAATTAGCGACTTTAGTAGATTAACCAGTGGCGCAGTATCGCCGAGTGAGCTTCCAGATTCGCCGACCCAGACCATTCCACCGAGTCCTAAGAATAATAGTAGTAATCACAACAATAGTAGTAATAATAGTAATAATAATAATAATAATATTAATAATAATAGTAATAATAATAATAAAAGTAATAATAGCAAGAATTCATCGGAGGAACGTCCTCTACGATTACCTTCGTTGCCAAAATATGCACATCAGAGAGGGAAAAATAGTGTATTCGAGGACGATACAGCGGCCTTCAAAGAGGAATCCACTCCGATTGAATTTTCAGCTGCTACTAGTTTGAGTTCTTTGACCATCGATGACGAGCCTAAACTGCCAGAAGCACTGAAGCGTGCACTTACCTTCCCCAGCGAAGCAAACAATGTTTCAATATTGCATGATCAATTGGAATCTAAAGGAAATTTCAAGGGCCTTCAAACGGCTGTTAATGACAAAGATCATGAACAAGTGAGCGACTGCGACGGAGAGGACGACGAAGATATTTTAGCGGCTTGCATCAACATGGGAATACAAAATAACAGATATAGAGAGAATTTTAAAAAAGCAGAGTCGCCGAAATCGTATCCAACATCAGTGACGAATTTAATTCGTTATCAAACTAGTTCGACACTGGATAGACTCGATTCGGCTGTTTGTCAGGGGAGGAATGCTGCTGCATCGACGATGAAAACAAAATTAGCTCTTGACGTACCTATAATAACGTCGGATACAATGCATATTTATTGTACAGAAGACACACCTGCTGATATTTCGCCAGTGGGCTCTCAATCCAATCTTTCGGCATTATCAATGCCTAGTATATTAGAAGACTCGGAAAAACCCGAAGAACTGCGAGAATCTCTCAACGATTTGTCCGATGTCAGTTCAAACTCATCTGGCGATGATGAAAAAATTCTTGACGAGTGCATACAGTCAGGAATGTCGAAACCCATGAGCCCCAGTATAGTTCTCACTGGCCAGAAATGTGAGGGTTTCTTATCATCAACATTGCACGAGAGTCGCCAGCCTCGTCAACGGATGATCATCGGTCAAGATCAGGAGTCCAATAATTCCTCGGATGAGAGTCCCAATCAATCCGATGACGATGCTATTCTCGCTGAGTGCATAGAGTCTGCCATGCCTAAAGCTAAATTAAATATTCTCTCTTCCAAGCCGTCAACGTCGAGACAATCGGAAAAACTTGAAAAAACTTTTGAAACCACTCCACGAAACAACAATATCCAGGAGGAATTGAAATCACCCCAGTCAGAAGCAAGTTCAAGTCTTTCTGAGGAGGAAGAGGAGATGATATTGGCTCAGTGCATTCGATCGGGAATGCCTAAGGTAGCATGCCTACATACCATTATCTTTTCCCAATTCTTGAAAATTTAGTAAACACTGTCTCATGTGGGAATCTTTTTTCTTCCAGGCCCCCATCTCGATCAAAGATTTCTCTTCCATCATACCGAACGATTCTAGACGTATATACAATGTAACATTATCACCGAACTATTCGCCGGGACACATGTCTCGAAGAAAGGATCTTATTCCACACGGTGCTAGAGATGAAATGTCTGACTTTGTTACTGAAGATACTCCTTGTAATTTCTCAGTTGTTTCAGGGATTAGTAGTTTATCTATCAATTCTACGCTTGATTAAAATTATCAACTTATTGAAAACCTATTACTCTAGTATTCAACAAAGGATGGCTGATAGGACGAAGGACTATGTGACCTAGAATATAGGTATCCAATTTAAAATATACTGTGATTTAAATTCATCAAAATATTGGTTGAAATATTATTTCGTTGACTTTTGACAATTGTGCTCATTAAAAAGTATCATGTGTTCCTCTGGTACTTTTAGTTTCAAATATTTCAGTGGATCAAAATGTAAGAAATGATAATTCCTACATAATAAACTTTACAGAAAATGAAAAAATTATTAATTCACTTTAATTTTCATGATAATGAACTGGTCATCAGCCTCGGATGACAAGTATGTAATACTCCCAATTCTCTGACCTGTTGGGGGAAGTAAATTGTTACTCATATTGATGTGACACAAAAGCCAATTCAAGGTCCATGATTCGATGCTAAAAATTATATACGTCAGGGTTGGACGAACATAAAGTACAGTGGCCTTTTGACCGCCGCTACCCTGGATCCCCTTCGATGCCTTCCTTCCACTATTTTCCTATTTTTTTCTTTTAATTCAAAATACGGATATTCGATCATACGTATTTCCCGTCGCATGGCACCTTACCCTATTTATTTCAAAGCATAAATACTTCGGAACACTCTGTACAACAGTACAGTGTTCCGTTGAGTCTTCGTCCTGTAAGATATTTTTACTCTGCCAGTGATTATTCGATACATTTTTATAACAATTACGGTAAGTTCAAGTGACTTTGAAGTGACTCTTTGCGATAATTGTTGGTCAAATTAGTTGTTCTCCTTGATTTTTCCAGATGATTCTTCATCCTTTGAGCTACTGCCTCATTCTTTTCATTTTCACGAGTAGCTTGCACTGCCAGATTTCAGAAAATTGGTCAAGTGGGCTAAATGCTTTATTGAAAAATTGTTCACCAAAATTAACCGATTCAAATAGCCGTAAACCTTTCTTGGATATTCTGCGTCAGTGTTTACAACGCAGGGCTCTTATCGCCCTGGATGCCGTACTATCTGATGACGTGATACCCGTTGTTAATGGAATCGACCTGGTGCGTTACAGACAGACAAATCTCACTGATACCGCCGATAGGCAACATGACAAGTGAGTAGTAGCAATTACCGGTTCAATTATACCTCGGCTGTATGACGGATGCAGATAACTGAACATTATTTTTTCCCACAGAATTGGGGAGACACGTGGCCGAGAGAGTGTTAAAACTTGGAAAGACATTGTATTCGCGCGCTTCGGAAGGATCTTTAGAACACACGTATTGAGGATTAATATAGAAAAATTGACAAAATCTAAGAATGCAACTGAAGAAGCAATGAGAGAAAATTCGGGGGATGGTTTAGTTGAAGGTGATTGCCATTTATTTAAAATTGTCATCACAAAGGGAAGCAATTGAATGAGTTGTTAATATTTTTAAAAAAAGTCAAAAGCAATATCATGCAGTAATTTGCCTTTTATTCATTTTCTTTCATATGAATGTGGCCAGGCCGAAGACGTCATCACAGAAGACGCAACCAACACTTGATGCCGATGATGATGATGGGTCTCCTGATTATGGGCTCCGTTCTCATACCAATGGGATTTCAATTCCTCGCCGTACTCGGAGGAAAGGCTCTGATTCTCGCGAAATTGGCCCTCATGCTCTCAAGTATTCAGGGACTCAAGAAAATAGCGACCAACGGAGTTAATTACGGTCTCTATCACACACCAGTGGCAGACGGCTGGCACGAAAGGAGCCATCACGAATCTCTGGGTCATTATGAAGTGCCGTATCAGGCGTATCAACGGCCATAATAAATAGTTACCATGTATGTTGTCATCAACCGTTCGATCAATAATTTTTTATTTATTCATTCATGTATCATTAATAGTTCTAATAATACGCAATGAAATCAAATTTCCTCAATTATTAAAAGACATTCAAACACGTAGAAAAATAAATGAGGCTTCAGTCTCCAACTCGTCATCTTTCACACTTTTTTATCCTTCTTCCTTCACGCCTTTCGTATTATCATGTACAAATTCTAGGTATCCAAGTGACAATTGACCAGAGTGTCAGTGATAAAAACTAATGAATTTGATATTCACCTTGTGATTATGTATGGAGATATTTCATGTGTTTGCAATCTAGTGGAGCAACTAATGATTTTGATAATTGTGTCATTGGTCAGTGAATATCTATTCATCCTCCGTATGTCATTCAACGTCTTCCGGACGTACAGGATGGGTCAGCGGTATGACAGATTGCTTGAAAAAATCTCTCGAGAGTGCTTTTCGCATATCTGAAAAAAGAGAACAGAATGTTATTGACAATGAAGAGTGGCTGGATTTAAATTTTCTCACCATAGGCATCTTCGTCCGGGTCTCCACTGTAATATTCTAAGACAGTTCGATAAACAATATAGCCCAACTGTTGATACATTTGAATTGCCACTTTGTTACTGACGCGCACGAAGAGATCGACGAAATATGCTTGTTTCCTGCAAATTCGCAATTTTCCATTTAAGCACATTGGAGCAGGATGTTTATTAATGATGATATTTACTTTTCCGAGACTTCCTCCAGATATTTCATGAGTTTAGCAGCGAGACCCAGTCGTCTATAATCTGGAGAGACAGTAAGTGCTGTTACATGGCCATGCCAAGAGTCTCCTCGGCCTTCCGCTTTTCCCATAACTGCAAAAGTAATTCATCTCCTGTGATGACATATGTAGATTATAATTTATCGGTAAGATCTTCAAAAGTGGTATTTTCATCTGGTTTATAGGCACGATTCTATTTTATTAACATATAGTGCGCGCCGCGCGCTATAATTATATCCATTAGACCGTATAGTCAATTTTTTTTTACAAGTATATTTATACTTAGCCCGGTTGTTGTAATTAGTGAATTGAAAAACTTATTAAAATTCAACAATTTCATGTATTCTAATTTTAAACTTATACTTGCAATTTCAAAAATAATTATACATATGTAAAAATATAATTATAAGTACAGCCAGATATGACTTAATAATGATAGCTGAATAGGCAGAAAACGTTACATGAATTTTTTTTCAAAGGGAAAAAAGGATTTATTATCAACTTACTGTAACCCATGAGTTCTCCGCTGGGAGATTCCGCCACTTGTACATATTCGGGCCATCGGGCTAAATACAGCATGTAGAAGGGTAATCCATACTATTTGTTGCTACAATTAAAGAAAATATAAAAACACAAATGGTGGGTACTTTCGAAAGGAATTCCAATTTTGCTCATTAAAAAGGATACGGTTTCCGTCAAGGGATCCAAATTCCTGAAATGAAATTATAAAAAAAATTTACGATTTAGCGTAATGAAGCTAAGATGATAATAATGGAATGACTGAATGTGCACTCACACATTGTTGAATTTGAATAAGTCGTTGCAGGTTAGTGGTCTGATAATAGACATTTCAACGGGACTGAAGGGAAGACCGAAATTACTGATAAGATTGTTTGACACCTGATAGTTTTTTATATTGTTTTGTGCAATTAATTAGTTACAATGAAGAGATTTATGCGATAAATTTGCAATTTTAGTGAGAGCAGCCGAAATGGTAAAACGCACAAAATGCGTCGTGTGAGAGCCCCCTCGCGTTCTAGAGGATAACGCATGCGCAAACAATGCTGAATGGTAAATTTTCAGACTTACTGTCAATGTGAATCATGGATCCGGGGTCGCAATTGCAAAAAAATAGGATAGGAAAAACAGGATTCATCACGGGACTATTTGATCAATACCATTTTTCAGTCAACTAAAGTTTAGAAGACGTTACTCATTTGATAATCGTTAGTCTGGAGAAATTTATTTTATGAACAAATCATTATCCTTAATTCAATAGAATAAATTATTGATATCAATATTGAGTATGAAATGGGTATACTTGACTTGATCTCCACGACTCACTGAAAATGCTGAATAATTAGAGTTATGATGTTTTTATTAGTCTTTTCGTAGCCAATATTTTTATTCTGTCTCTCTCATTTTAAATTATTATCAATTTTGGGATTATTATTGATGCTTTTATCAACTAAAGATTTTGTGTCTTATTTCTCATGACACTGTTCGTATAAAATTCATTAGTAGAGAAAAAGAATCATTACAATTATTTTGGGAACTTTGAAAAACTTATTTATTAGCTTTATCGTATTTAGCCGAGTGCGTCGACTGCTATTGTGTTGAGTCCTTTGGGGCTTACGGTGGTCTTAAATTGCTCTGGCACTGGGTACTCCACCTAGAAATATCAAGTTTAATGGTTAATTTTTATAATTAAGTCACTCTATGCCAGCGAAAATTGGCAGGCAATCAAATACGTACGTAATCCCCATTTCCTTTTGGTACCATGACATTCATTTCACTTGATTTGCTGCTGATGAGCTCGACGTTAAGAGACTCAGGACTGAGGTACATCTGGCAGCCATCAGTCTTGTCTATTGAAATTGTCGGTACTTTTCCGAGGACCTGAGCAAAAAAAATAACATCAGCATTAATGCAGATTATGTATTACAGTTTGATAATAATTTCTTTACCCTTCTGAACGTAGTCGCATGTATTGAATGCTCAATGAAAACAATAGAAATTCAATTTTTCCAAGGGGAAAATAAACTCTAGTCCGGCTATAGTACATACAATGAATACAGCCCACTATAAAAATCTTTGAAAATTATCGACAAACACATTCGGATTAATTATCTCAGAGGAAGATGGCTTTATGGGATCGAAAAATTCACTGGCAATTCGGTAATTATGATGAACAAGGGATTTCGGAATTGTCTAATTATTACAGAATGCATTTTCAGGTGGAAATGTCCAACCTGTTCGCATGATTTGCGAAGTCGATTGGAAATCATGTCCTTTTACAATCCTAAATTATCTCTGGTCTGAGATTGTCACTGATGTTATTGACTATGTCACTGTTACCGATGGAGTATTATGGCGGGTAAACCTCAAACATAATATTTTCCAGGAAATTCCTTGATTCTTAAACATTATTGTCAGGTAATCACTCCGGTCTGCTGCATGCTGCTCGTCCTCTACACTTTCTGGTCGAAAATTACAGAGATCATTGAAAATATAATGAAGGAACAAATATTCAATGGTATAAATTTCAAACTCAAGAATCTTGAAATGAGAGTCAATGTATTAGCCTACAGAATGCAGTACGGATCTTGGCCTCTTCCTGACGACATCAATGGCAATTCAGAAATAATCAAGACAGAAGATAATCAGGCAGTGGATCTGTTCGCCCCTGATAGCCATAATTCCTGGTACAGTAAAATCATACCCGAATGCATTTTGAAACGTAACAATTTGAAATTTCAACTCAACGAGTCAAATACTTTCGATGAAAATTGTATCACACAAAAGGCTCATTCCAAACGAAAAGCCTGCAAGAAATGTGTGAAAGGTATCCAATCAAACAAGCACATCAATATCAAATGTCAGACTCCACAAATACGAAAATCCACGGGAATCCAATGCCAAGCGAGTGATGAATTAAATAGCGACGAGGGATATGTAGAAATTCCGCTGAAACTCCTCAGCAATTCTCCAGACGTTGCGAAACTATTCACATCAACCAAAATCACACTGGGTAAAGTGCGTCAGCGATTGGAGAGCCTTCATACAGTATTGAAAATATACAGAAATGAACAGGGGATGAATTTGACTAGAGAAAAAACTGCTAGAGAGGTGAATTTGTTGGACAGTTTTCTCCAAGAATTGAGTGACTTGCAGAGCGGTGCTGCAGAAAGTGATGATCCTCCAGTCAAGAACATTCCTGAAGATTTTGTTCATACTCCTCAATTAAGCGAAAATAAATCAATACAAATGGCTGGGCAAGTTCAGGGCAACGACCAATTTTCACAAATTCCAACTCTACCACTTCCAACGAACCCTACCAACGAACCAAACCAAGCTGCCATTATAGAAACAGACAATTCGCATGAGTTAGGAAATTTCCCGGAGACGATACCCTCTGGCGACAACGAAACTACAATGGACTCAGCGGATTCACTGGTTCCTGCTGTGAAAAATAGTTATGCATCCCAACCCCTAGACAGTATAATCGAGGAGCAGTCTGGAAATAGTTGCAACGAACAACTCACTGACTGTGATGACTGTCATGAGAATCAGAAAGCAAAATTAAATGCGAATGATACGTATGTAAATGCACATAGAGATTTTGAAGAAGTTGTGGAAGTAGATGATACTCAAGATCCTGAACCAACTCATCAGGGAGCAGTTACTATACCATGTACTACATTGGAACAAGCAACTCCAACGATAACTGCTGGAGAAAGTCAACAACTGATGTTGAATATCCATGACAATGAAATAAATGATACACACTATTTTGGCGATACTAATGATGGCGAAGGATCAAAGAAAGTACCTAGTGAAATAATCATTTTTCCGAGCATTCGGACTAAAGAAAATATAACAAATGATTCGATCATTGAGAGTGACAACTGTTGCTCGGCGTTTATGAAATTGGAGAATATAAAATTCACTGCGCTAACAGAAATTGAAAATTCGTGGACCAATGAATTATTTGTGGATGAACATTTACAATACATTGAGCCATTGGTATTAAAAAATTCTTTCACGGGTTTCAACTTCACGATTAATGTACTATCCGACAAATTTCGAGAGAGAATAGCACGTCTGAAGGACATAATAGATCCTACTGGTTTGGATTATCCCGAAAAAAAGAGTGACGGAATAAAAAATGCACATGAATCCAAGTTGCAATTAGTTGCTCTCACAAAAATTGCCCATGAGGGCAACTTGTCATTATCCAGCACTTCTACTGACAGCAGTATTGAGAAACCGAAGCGCAATGAAGGTCCATTCCAAAAAGGAAATACTCTTAATTTGAGTTGCATCAAGCGTAATGTCAATAAGAATAATTTCAGTAAAAGTAGTATTGAATTATCCTCGCGCAGAAGTAAGTCATATGGAACTACCAGGACGTATGAGACGTCCTCCAAGCGATCAAATACCCCACAAATTTCTCCAGACTCAATACACCAAAAATGCAAAATCAAGGAACAAATCAGAAGTTCAAGTTTAGATTGTATTCGAAGAGAAAATCATCTCAAATCTAGATCCAAGTCAGGCATTCCCGTTTTGAAGTCAAGGCTCAACGACCGTTCTACGAAAAAGAGTAGAGATCACTGCAGTAACCCTCGCAGGACTCCTCCGGCCATATCTCAAAAATCTCAAATTTCAACTGACAAAGACTCCAACAGAACATCAACATGCTTGAGTAAAAATGAGGACATTCTAGATCATAATTCGGAAGAACAAACAATAATTTACATAAACATTATAAATGAACCACATCAGAATCCAATGAAGATGGAAAACTCCCAAGAGTTCTCAGATTACATCAAAGAAAACATTTTTAAAATTCGAGGATTAACAGAATATATTAAGAACTCAGGAGTTTCAAAAATCGTAACAATCGTGTGCTCTAGTGCCAGTCAAAATACCGACGATCAATCAAAAGACTCTGAAGTGGTTCCTCAAAGAAAATTCATCATCGATACGAATACCCTTGTGTGATATTCGGCGGAAAGATTGGGAGAGAATAGGATTGAACGGTTGTTAAAATGCGATAATTTTTTTTCCTCGTAAAGGAAAATTCCCCCTTGCCGTAATGAGCCCAGATTGAGCTCAATTCAGGAATTCATCTCTGACTTATAAACATCCCACCCGCGCTAAACTTATGTAACTGCATGTACATGTACATCAAGTGACAGAAAATTAATAAAAATCATGATGACACATACCTGCATTTGTACGCTTTGGCAATTAACAAATTCAATACTGGAGACAACAGAGTCGAATACAATTGAAGATTTGCGGCATGAATCCATGACAATTGAGTTAATCTTCCCTTTAACAATCAAGGTGCTATCCTGGCATCGGTACATGTAAACGACATTATTCATTTCCGGGTTATCAATTAGGAGATCTTTGTTGCCCTTGTGGTATTCCTAGAAGCAGGAAAAATTCAAAATTATTGTGCTGTGACTTCTTCTCCATTTGCATTCCCTGGAACGACGGTAATGAATGTACGATTTTTCGAGCTCTTTAAGTGATCTTCGTGAGGACAATTTATTCATTCTAGGATCATCAGAGGGAATAATTATACTTTCCAAAGAATGAATTTTGGTATAATTTTGTTTTACTCACTATGAGCCATTTTTTGCCATCTCGAGTGAAAACTGGTGGTTTGTCAATGGGCTGACTCGCTGGAGGAACAGTTTTCATCGGTGAAGTGTTCGAATTCGAAACAACCGGTGCTTTGAATGGCGCCGGACCGGTTCTCATCGAGGAATTCTTATGTGTCTGCATGTCCGATGTAACTTTCTTAAGACTCTTGGTGATATTCTCACCCTGGTTAATCTGGGCAAATAGTGCGCTTCTATCGTCATTAGCCGCGGATGTATTCAATTCACCAATTGGCATGCATGGAGGTGGTGGTGGCATTGCACCAGGGGGTGGTGGTGGCGGGGCTGAGCCAGTCTTAGCCCAGACAAGGCCCGTTGTGTGATGCTGTTTCACATACTTTTGCAGTTCGGTGAGTACTTGTACCCACGCCTTGCACCATTCAACATGCGTCTTGCCCTTTTCTTTCCAATCTTTCAATACACGATTTGTGTAAAACTGTCCAGCATCGTTCATCTCTTTGACATATGGACCTGGAGTTGGAGCCACCGCTACCCATCCGAGTGCCGGAATACTCTCGCTTATTGCGGATAAATGATTGAAGAATTGAGAGCCGCGATTCTTTTCACGATATTCTTGAATCGCGTGTATTTGCAATGACATAGGGGATAGAAGAGCCATTTGTTCTGACTGATTGGCGGGAGCGCAACGAGTTGCCGCCATTCGCAAGAACTCCAGTTGTATCCTAGACAAAAAAATATGTTACAACTACTTATTTTCTTCAAAACCAATTGAATAAAACGAAATAATTGATGAAATTCAACAATACTCACTGGAATGCTTTCTCCACGAGTTTACTATGGGCAGCAACATCACCTCCAATTTTTCCACTCAGCTGGAAAAATTCAGCAACCGGTCCGTTGAGAAGGTCTTCATAGTCCACAATCGACATGATGATTGGAGCAACACTGGATTCTTCAGAGTCACGACTTCCTAGTTCCACAACGCTCTCAATGGAGAGTGTATCTGGGCTCGAATGATCAGATTTCTTCGGTGAGAAGCTCTGAGTTTGAACTCCTGTTTCTTGGGTCAGAGTAAAGAGTTTAGTGGGAAGAATTTCCAGACGATTGGTTACGTTCTCCAGACGGGTTACTAATTCCTCTAGATGATCCTCTCGTTCCGTGTCACAACCTGAAGGATTGCACAGTATGATTAATAATGTCCATTCGTCTACAGTGTCATGAATTAATGAAGTCTCATGAAATGAACGATAGTAATATTTTTATGAGCCCGAAAAACCCGAATATTTCACATCAGAATTCGTCAACGATTCAAATAAATATAGATCCACGCAGTGTAACACAAATAGTCTTTCCACTCTGTAATCATAGTCGTTGACATCACGGAATTATGTCGCAAGCGTTACAGAGGTACTAGTTTTTTGTTCGTTTGTTTTTCTTCCGTCTTGGCAACATTTTGGAAGGCACATAATGAATCGATAGTGGACAAATTTGATCTATACATCAGGCGGTATTGTGAAAGATTCTCGTGAAATAATAATTTCTCATCCGAACTATGAAAAATCTTCCACTAAATTTCATTTCTAAACATCCAACACTAACAACAATAGTTGAAGAAATCGACCTATGGAAGAAAAACAAGTTATTTTTTCACTCGCAATACGAATGAATTTAACGCTTCGTACCTTCCAAAACTACTCAGCGAACTGAGACAGATAGATGAGACTCAAATGTCATGAGGTATCTAGAATACCCCCGAAATTTATAAATAGAAAACCCGCAAAAATCGTACTTTGGGGGATTTTGAGAACAGGCAGAAAGAGAAGAGTGAAATATACGTGGGCGGTAGCACTGCGCAATAATGCGGGGATTTTAATATGATTCTGGTTGTGTATTAATATTTCTAAATAAATTTATCATGCTTGATAACATCGAGTGAATGATTGCTAATGGTTCCTAACCAGGATGAATCAATGGACCGAGTGGATCGAATCTCACTCTATGTTCCGCCGAGTGCTTAGTAGCATCGATGAGATCAGAGAAAAATCGGTGTCGCCTCAGTGCGAGTTCATCCTTTGCAACTGGGGTTGCTGGTGGCTCCTGCATTCCTCCGCGTACTTCATCAACTGCATCATCGTCCTCCTGCGATAGCCACCTTATGATGGGCCTGTCTGATCGCGCTTCGTGTTCAGAAACTATGGGACAATTCACAGCTTCGTCATACTTGTCACGATGCATCAATGGCTATTCATAAATGCACTCTAATAAAACCTCAAATTCGATTCATTGGAATCTGTACCTGATGGGTTATCGGCGTGCACTGAGCTCTCGAAGACGGAATCATCTCCATCTTCGTCCGGCCCATCCTTCATAGTTCTCTCTATGTATGCAGGAGCTTCGAATAGACAGGCTATTTTCGGGGGCCCTGGTATTTTCTTCTCCAATGAAATATCTAATTGCAGTTTTTCTTCCTCCTCCACATTCGAAGGCTCCTCCGGCAGTTCCGAAACGTTATCCTCCGAATGGAATGATTTCGATTCAATTATATCTACCTTGTCAATATCATCATCTAATCCTCTTTCCGTAGGATCTTTGGTATCACCATTCCATTTCTCAGTCGTTTCATTGTTTGAAATTGTCATTGTCTGGCCATAATCACCCTCGGGGGTTTCCACTTCATCAGCACCTTTTGCATCGTCTTGATGATTTCCCTTGTTTTTTTTTCCACCGGCTTTCTTCGAGTTTTTGTTGCAAGTACAGCAAGAGAACATTTTTGATGCTGTAATTGCGGTGATTATGCGATTATTCTATCTGATTGCACGGCGAGATACTAGGAATTGCTTGTGAAACGTTGACAGTCATTTAATAATGTTGAGCGGCTTAATATTGCAACACTTGTAAAAAAATCCTCTTATTAACTTAGGGAATCTCTCTATTGCGCATTTATATCGGCATAATTGCGCTTCTTTTTCACAACCCGAAACGAACATTTCATATGGCACTGACAATGGAATATTTATTTTCAAATGGAAATGGGAATACGAAAATTGAGTAGCAGAATCGTGGGCGTGGAATGCACATTCGACGTCGGACCACAATCTCTGTAGCGATCTATGTATACATATGAACTTTGTAGGATACTTCTCAGAAGCCACTCCTTCGATATTACGCAGATAATGATTAATATAAATGTTATAGATATCGCACAGGGTGAAGTCATCACAGTGTGAAGGCGCTGACAATTATCGCGTTTTATTGCCTATTTGGGGTGGAGCATATCCGTTTGGTTTAATTCAAGTCCTCCGCACAGTTACTGATAGACTTTCGACCAGAGCTAGATTCGCAGTGCTGCCGCCCGAAATATGCGGACGAGACCCGAAATTGTATATCCTGAAATTTTCTATGAGGAAATAACTTTTTTTTATTCACGCAACGATAAGTCATTCACCCTCGATCACCTCCATCGATGGATGGAACATATTAGTTCCCTCGAAAGGGTAATTGCTGGAGTAAATTACTTTAAGTGAGCAAAATGCACGTCTCCAATTTCATTATGTGCAGTTACAAAAACAACTGTATATTAATAAAATGCGTGTATTTTAATTGGAACAATGTGATACCGTTGCAGAAATGAAATATTAATGTTTTCAGGTCAATCAACTGAGTGGTGCTACAATTTTACAGTAATAAACTCCCAATTTTCACGGTGAAATTATTACAGTAGTATTGAGAAAAGAATTTACAAACTCACGATTTTTCCAGATTTTCAATAGATGCCGGTAAATAGCTCTGTCTGATTGCACATTGAATCCGTCTTCTTTGAATTCTGAGTACGGCATTATATAACTTTTCCAAATAAAATTATTATAACGATGACAAAAAATAATTCCCCAGTTAATGAGGAAGAATCGCGGTGCTGAGTGACGAAATGACTAAAACCAACTGACTGAATTCGATGAGTTCTCCACTCTCGAATTTCATCTCAAACATGGAAAATAATTGAGTCCCATAAATCTTTTGAGTGGGGACACATTCAGACCGTTACTCCTGAGATATACATTCCTTGCAAGTGCCGATGAGCCACAAAATCTACATTATAAAAATTATAATGAGAAATTTGGTTGAATATTCATCAATATTCCTATTCCTCGGAAATCTGATGACCTCTTAAGAATTAACTGTATATTTTGACTGAAAAGGAATTGACCTTTTGGGATACGAAGTGACAGAAGAGCATAATATATTTCAAAAGCAGAACAAGAGTCTAGACATGGTATAAAATAACTATTCTATGAAACTAAAAAAAGTAAAGCCTGACCTACTGGTGCAATAATTCAATACTCTTTACGGCTGAAGCCACACGAAAGGACTCATCCGCTAAAACTCTTTATAATGATGCCGTTATAAAAAATCTCTTGCAATTACTCCGGCAAATCTAATCTATTTCAAACGTAACGACCATATACGGGCAAATTCCTCATGGAAGAGGCTTATCACGAATGAATATTTTAGCCAAGACTATTGTAAAGAGAGCAGGTGCGATGATTTCAGGTCGAATATTGAATATCGTAGACTTATGCATACGAAGGGGAGAAAGGGGGAGGGGTTGATGATTCACAGTGTGTTGGAACCGCAGCAGATCTAATCGTTGCATCCTTTGTGAAAAATAAGGAAAACAAATGTATCACCCGTTTATTGTTTTCACTTTGAACTTTCATGAAGAAAAGAAAAAACAAATATAAATCGAAAAATTTCAACAATGTCAAAATGCAAGGATTCAACGGGATAAGTGATATCTCCTTGCACAGAATGCACCGATAGAAATTGTAAATTGGATGAATTTACTCACCGTACCGCACGAGCAATTATTTTCCTCGACGTTAAATGTCCCAGAGAATTAATCAGTCTATTCGATGAACTTTTAGGAGATCAAGAGCACCTTTGTAATAATAATACGGGAAACTGTAAAACACCGATAGAACAACACATCTATGTTCATTCAATGGGCGTCTGCCAAACTCCAGAAACATTATTATTCACCTTAGCTCTCTGGGCTTGTATTCATGTAACGCATGCGCCTGCGTATTGTTATACTCATTTGATGCGCCAACACAACCAAAGACACACCGGTTGAGTTTATCGGATCTATAAAAATGTATCGAAAAGATAATTAAACATAATAGCCCAACCCATGCCGCAAATAGTCTCTCAAAATTTGAGAAGATTTCAATTCACCTGGAGGATAATAAGTGAAGAATTTGGACTTGAGTGCATTTGCCATTTAGCCTAAAAAAACAACACAATGCCTGTAAAATACAAATTGTTGGAATCGATTAATATTTTTGGAAGTAGTGGTCAATATGAAATAGTAATTGGAACATTTATTGGATTGTGGTTAATTTGGTTTCTCTCAAAATCACGGAAGACTAAACGTGTTGGAGTGAGCGATGAAGAAGTTGAGAAGAAACTTGCGGAATGGCGTCCAGAGAGTTTGGTGCCTGAAGTCGATCAAAATCATCCATTTCTAACACCAAGGCTCGTATCTTCAAAGATAGGCAAAAGGCTAACAATTGATGGAAGAGATTGCTTGAATCTGGCAACTCATAATTACTTTGGATTTTTGGCAGACAAAAGAATTGAAGAAAAGGCTATTTCAACGACGAGGAAGTACGGCATTGGATCATGTGGTCCCAGGGGCTTCTATGGTACCGTTGATGTCCATTTAGACCTTGAGGAACGTCTCGCTAAATTCATGGAAGCTGAGGAGGCCATTGTTTATTCCTATGGATTCAGCACAGTTGCTTCAGCTATCCCTGCATACTGCAAACGTCGAGACATCATTTTCACTGATGAAAAAGTCAACTTTCCTATTCAGAAAGGTCTTGACGCATCCAGATCAACTGTTAAATTCTTCAAACACAATGACTCTGAGGACTTGGAACGTCTCTTGATTGAGCAGGCACAGGTCGAAGCGAAAAATCCGAAAAAAGCTGAGAAAATCCGGAAGTTTCTCGTCATCGAGGGAATTTACATGAATACTGGACTGATTTGTCCATTGCCAGAACTTGTTGCTCTCTGCAGAAAATACAAACTTCGACTTTTTATTGATGAATCGATTTCGTTTGGAACTCTCGGTCGCACTGGTAAAGGAGTAACGGAATATTTTGGAGTACCCAGGCATCAAGTCGATATGATTGTGGGTAAGGGCCAATTGGTTTTTTAAATTTCTTTCTTACTGGCAATAATGAGAAATTAATTGGTGGTGAATTTTTTCAGGTTCATTAGAGTGGGCAGTGGCATCGATTGGTGGCTTTTGCGTTGGATCCTCGTTCGTTATTGAACATCAAAGATTATCAGGACTCGGTTACTGCTTCTCAGCCTCCCTTCCACCCCTTCTAACAGCAGCTGCAATTACCGCCATCGATATCATGGAACAGGAATCGAATGATCTATTCACAAAGCTCAGAGACAATTGTATCAATCTCCACACCCGCCTCAGTAGATTGCACCATTTTGAGCTTTCTGCCCTACCCGAGTCTCCAGTGAAACATCTGTTTTTGAGAAAGGAGCAGAATCGCCAGGAAGAGGATCAATTGTTGAAGAATATATCTGATAAGTGCATCAACAGGAATTTAGCGATTATAACACCCGTTTATCTCCATACTGAAAGGCAATTGCCTCGTCCTAGCTTGAGAATATGTGTTTCAAACACTCTTGAAGAGAAAGATCTCGATTTTGCTGTCGAAACGTTGGAGAAATGTTCAAACGAGGTTTTTCAGTTATAATTGTTAGAGTATTTCTTCCCTCTGAGAAATAAGTAGGCATTTTTATCATTTTTATTTACGACTCAGAGCGGATTATATTTAGTATTTACCTATCCACACGAACAATTCCGAATCATTATAATAATTCCAATCAATAGTCAAGTTATATTGGAGAATAAATTATTTCAATTTATATTTACTAAAGAATTTGTGTATTCAATAATTTGTGTTAAAAATAAATTCATGACACTTGGTTTAAATTTTTCTTCCGAATTTTTGGCGCGGTAATGCATGACGTTGGGGTGTGTCGCTTCATGGAAACAGTAGTTGAGGATTTCCGGGCTGACTGTCGGTTTCCGCTTTCTCGTCCATTGCGCCCGTAGATTTTGCCGAGGTAAGTTGATGCATTCCTTTTTTCCATTGTTTTTTTGTAAGAATTGCCCTATTCCATTGTCATAAATCTTCATCTTATTGTTCATATCGACATAACTCAAATATCTTCTCTAAAATTCAAATAGATTTACATAAAAACGGTCATTAATATATAAATATGTGCAGAATAAAATGTGTACAGGTTATGATGCCATGTGGCATAAGCATTCACTAGCACTGTAAAATGGCCACATGGTGTTCTGTTAGCTTGATAAATTTCCGTTGAAACTAGATAAATTTTTTGAAGCTAATGAAAATTACATGATTTTTAATTTAAAAAAATTTTGCTTTCAGTCCTTAAACGATTTTGAAATCCCTATTTTCACTTCAAGATGGGTAGGGAGGACAAGGCAAGCTGGAAGTCTAGCTACTTCACCAAACTTATCGTAAGAATCTTCATTTAAATCCTCCTATCCCATAAAAAATCACGTCACTCTATTGAAAGTCACAGTAACAATGAAATATTATTTTTCAGCAACTTTTGGATGATTATCCAAAATGCTTTATTGTGGGCGCGGACAATGTCGGCTCAAAGCAGATGCAGCAGATTCGCATGTCCCTTCGAGGGAGTGCTGTCGTGCTCATGGGAAAGAACACCATGATGAGGAAAGCAATTCGCGGTCACATCGAGCGTAACGCTGCCCTCGAGAAGCTCCTGCCTCACATCCGAGGTAACGTGGGCTTTGTCTTCACTCGTGGAGACCTCGTCGAGGTCAGGGATAAATTGCTTGAGAACAAAGTCAGAGCCCCCGCAAGAGCCGGTGCCATTGCACCATTGAGCGTCATCATTCCAGCTCAAAATACTGGATTGGGTCCTGAGAAAACATCCTTCTTCCAGGCCCTCAGTATCCCAACCAAGATTTCCAAGGGTACTATTGAAATTATCGTGAGTAAAATTTTTCATTGCAAAATGAATACTGGACGTTTTTTCAAATGTTAAAACTTGGAAAAATATTTTTTTCCCCTCTGAGGGTATACTTCTGTCCCTTTGTAATGAGCTCAGGCTGAACTCAAGTAAATTATAAAAATTTCAAAAAATGTCTCAAGTATTCATTTTACTCCACCTGGCGTTGCAATTTCTAAATCAAATTTTGTCATTTCACAGAATGATGTCCACATTTTGAAACCTGGTGACAAAGTTGGAGCTTCAGAAGCAACTCTCCTCAACATGTTGAACATCTCTCCATTCTCATATGGTCTTCTGGTCGAGCAGGTGTACGACTCTGGCACTATTTTCGCACCAGAGATTCTCGATATCAAACCCGAGGATCTCCGTGAGAAATTCATGGCTGGTGTTGCCAATTTGGCTTCAGTCTGTTTGGCTATTGGTTATCCCACTGTTGCCAGTGTTCCGCACAGTATCGCCAACGGATTCAAAAATCTGTTGGCCATTGCTGCTGTCACTGAGGTTGAATTTGCTGAAGCTACCACCATCAAAGAATACATCAAGGTAATTCGATGGATGCGCAATGTTGAGCTATTAAATCAAACAATTAAAACCAGATGAAACTGTTTTTAAATTTCCTCATCTATATAATGATGACAATCTAACACGTCTGAAGATGAGGAATCACGTGTCAGAGCTGAAAAGCTGAACCCACTGGCGCGTCCTCGTCTCTGTTGTAAATTTGCGTAAAAATGCAGTCTGAGAATTTTTTTTTGTCATCCAACAATTGATATCAGAATTTAAAATTCGCAACTGATGAAAAATAATGCATTTGTTTAGGACCCGAGTAAATTCGCCGCCGCAGCCGCTGTCTCTGCCCCAGCAGCCGCCGCCGCTGCTGCACCAGCTGCTGACAAGAAGGAGGAGAAGAAGGAAGAATCCGAATCTGAGGATGACGACATGGGTTTCGGTCTCTTCGATTAAATGGAAATATTTCCCTGACTTTGTTCTATTGACCGCAGATATTCTTCTTCAATGGGAATTATGCTGCTGATGTTTTGTACCGACGTCCGAATAAAGTACAGAAAAATCATAAAAATTATTGTTATCCTGCCTCCATTCCCTCACTCTTGCCAAGAATTGCTCAAGGCCTCATTATTGCTCGACTCGTTACATCGAAGAAACAATTTCTCTTTTTTTTTTCATCATGTTATTATGGAATCAAATACTTTTATCTAATCTAAGTATCATTATAAAAACAACGAAGAAAAAACGAAAGATGACTTGACTTTTTCGTTTTGACTCATGAATCATATCAGAAATGATCCCGTGCATCGTAACATACATAAACTTCCGAGAAATGGCAGCATACTCTGTACTGAAAATTCTGGCGAGTCGATAGTTTACGCATTGAGTTGGGTCGTGTCGGCTGGCTGGAGTACATAAGTGTGCATCGTGGAGGCGGTTAGTCAGTCACAGTCAGTGAGAACAGTGAGTGGTCGTCTGCATATACTAGTGCATATTTCGTCTCTCCAGGAATTTACACTTTATTTTTTCACGTGAAAAAAATAACACCTTTTGTAGAAGAAGAGAATGGGGCTATTGACGGAGGGTAGTCCACTCAGTTGGGAAGAGACGAAAAAACTCTCAGACCATGTGAGAAAACATGGAGTGATACAATTTATAAATTTGTATAAAAGACTCAGAGACAGGCAGGGAGATGTGCTTAAGTGGGGCGATGAGGTAATTACAATTAATTTTATTCTCCAGTTTGAAATTTGAAATTTCAATAAATTGAATCTATTGCCATGGCTAATTGTGGGATAAAATAACCTCGTAAATGCTGAATTATGTTTTTAATAATTCGTACCATCATCGCAATAATAACAACCTTCATATCTATTTTCATTCATATCCATCCATTTCATTCAAGTGTAAATAGTTGGACCATTCAAATGTTGTAAATAAGAAGGAGTTATCGCAGTGTGTTTGAAAATAATTTATACTGTACAGTACCAAGATAAAATGAAATTCTCATGATTCATATTGGTATTTCACAAGATTGTGAAGTAATCGCACCAATAGTACATGGTTAATTGCTAAGTCACGTCCTTGAATTTCTCTCCCATTCCACTCGTAGATTGTATTTGTAGATATAGATTATTGTGATTCGATAGTGATGCAATTATAAAAAAACTATTATGTGTCGGAATATCTGATGTACCGTTCACTAAACAGAGCTCATTAATGACTTTTTATAATTTTTTTTTGTTTTATTCTACTCTTGGATATATTGGGCAATGAAAAAACGATTATCTCAAAATATTTAATAAACTCGACACAAAACCGAGCTCATTAATAATGTTTTATATATTTAATTTAATGAAAAAAACTAATTTTCTGGGAAACAGGTTGAATACATTTTGGTAAAGTTCGATGACGAGAAGAAAACGGCCAAAGTAAGCCTCCGGGCCGCGGAAATTCTAACTGCGCTTAATGAAAAAGAACAGAAAGATCCCAAGTAAGTATTGAAACAGATGAGAAACTTTTTATTCAGGGAAAACTTAACTGTCGAAGAGGAATAAAAAGCTCAACTTTTGTTTCAGTGGAGTCAAGTCTCTGTGGAGGCCAGAATATGGAGCATACATGATCGAGGGAACACCAGGAAAACCGTATGGCGGTTTGTTAGCACACTTCAATGTTGTAGAAGCAAATATGCGATATCGAAGACAAGAGGTTACGAATGAATTAAAGCCGGGTGAAGTCGTAATGTCAGTAACGAGTTTTCCCAGGTAATATTTCATTCTTCGTTTGTTCAACATTAAAAATGAAGTACTTCTACGAAGCTGAAAATTATAGAATAAACACTAATTGATCCTCTTTGCATAGATTGGGCTGTCCAGATTCCACTGATCCCCCCGCAAAGCCAACTCCTGACTCTGGAGCTTCGAGAAGCCTATTTTTCCCAGACGAGGCGATATTCCCAGGTCATCCTAGATTCAAAACATTAACCAGGAATATACGGCAACGCAGGGGTGAAAAAGTTGCGATAAACCTCCCTAGTAAGCGAATTGCTTTAAAATTCTATTCAATCTATTCTGTTGATGTTTTTCCTGGAGGAATTCTCTTCAACATAAATTTTATGGAACTTTACTCAATGTATTCATTTCGTCTTGCCGTTATAATATTGAAGAAAAAACTTGGATGATTTATGCACCGGAGATTTTGAGGAAAAACAATGAAAAGAAAACAATTTTATAAAAAAATAAAATCCTATTCATTTGTTTCCATCAGACATTTTGTGTTAGAGGTAAATTAATTAATTTTTTTCATAGAAATCGACAAAAACGCAAAGAATGTTTGCACTTCATTCTCTTATACTATATGAATGATCAATGTGTCTTACAATTTTCTTCATTACAGAACAAACTTAATTTAGTTTTCAGAGATGAGAATGTAGCCGAGCCCTTCAGAGAGGATCTGAAAGCATTGGGCGATGATGGCAGCAGCGAGAGTGCAGCCAAAGATAATCATATTTATATGGATGCGATGGGATTTGGCATGGGCTGCTGTTGTCTGCAGCTCACATTCCAGGCTTGCAATATCGAGGAAGCGCGGACACTCTATGATCAGCTCGCGCCACTTTGTCCAATCATGGTATGTGTAAAAAATTTTCAACATCATGCACAGTAATAAAAAACCACTTCTACAACTGGAGAGAATGATGGATGAATAATTTGGGAGGAAAAAAATTAGAATATGGTTTTTCGTACGTACATTTACAGAATATTGATTTACCCCTCGACAGTTGGCACTCACCGCAGCCAGCCCAATACATCGCGGATATTTGACGGACGTTGATTGCCGATGGAATATTATTTCCTGTTCCGTTGATTGTAGAACCCAGGAAGAGCGCGGATTGAAGCCTCTGAAGGAGAACAAATTCCGGATCACTAAATCACGTTATGATTCCATTGATTCCTATTTGAGTACTCAAGGGGACAAGTACAATGATGTACCATTGACGTACGATGATGATATCTACAATCAGTTGTTGGAGAATGGTATCGATCGACTTCTGGCACAGCACGTGGCGCATCTTTTCATTAGAGATTCTGTGTCACTTTTCTCCGAGAAAGTTCATCAGAACGATGAAGAAGACACTGATCATTTTGAAGTGAGTATATGAAAACTTTTTTCCCTAAATTGAATTTAATGTCACTCTCTCGAAAATTGCTACCAAACGGTTTCCTAAAATTTCAACTTTTTTTCTAACAGTGAATTAAAATTAATGTTCGCTTTGTTTGAAAATTATTCAGAATATCCAATCGACGAATTGGCAGACAATGAGATTCAAGCCTCCACCGCCCAACTCGCCAATTGGCTGGCGAGTTGAATTTCGTCCCTGTGAAGTTCAAATAACAGACTTTGAGAATGCGGCAATTGTCTGTTTTGTCGTGCTTCTGTCCAGGGTCATACTCAGTTATAATTTGAACCTATTAATTCCAATTAGCAAAGTCGACGAGAATATGGCTAAAGCGCAGAGACGCGATGCCGTTAGAACTGAGAAATTTTGGTTCAGAAAAGACATCATGTCTGAAGTCAAGGACGATCAGAAGTTGGAAGACGAATATGCTGAGTTTACTATCAACGAAATTATCAATGGCAAGGTCGGTTAACTCATTCCATTTCACTGTACTTGAAAAAGAAAAAAATAGAAAAACAAAACAGAAAACGTGAGTTTTATGAATTTTAACAGGAAGGAGTATTCGTGGGCCTCATTCCGCTGGTAAATTCATATCTTGCAAGTATGAATGTCGATGCTGATACGCATTGTACAGTTCAACGATATTTGAAGCTCATACAGAGAAGAGCTTCTGGTGAACTCTTAACCACTGCGGCTTGGCTGAGGAAACAAGTGGAATCCCATCCAGAATATAAGTGAGTTCATCAAGATATTAAGGATGTTTATCCAAAATTGCAAGCGCATAAAAAATTTTCTCTCCTAACCCGAGTTGACGATTCAGAAATACAATAGACAAGATGCACTGAATGCATACGTTAGCAGTTGGTTATATAGGACTCAAAGTTCGGAATATCTGCATTATTTCCCTAGGTACCTCAAGATTTTTCATGGTCATTGGATTCAATATATTTTTAACATTGTCCTCGGTTTTCAGGAAAGATGCAGTGGTGTCTCCCCGCATCAACTATGACCTACTAAAAAGGGTTTACGAAATCCAAACAAATGAAAAACCGTGCCCCGAATTACTAGGACCATGCACAAAGTCGAGAACAACAGAGAAAATACCAGCTGCTATTGCAAAAGCTGAGAAATGTTGACCGAGGATTAAATCAGTTATTAAATTAATGTTGTTCAATAGATTTAAAGGATAAAATGTGTTTTCTGTGATTGCATTTAGTGAAAATAATTATTGTTTCCATGTGTACTACTACACATATGATATTAATCAATATAAAAACATTTTTATGTGCAAACACTATTTATATTATGATTGGCTAGATTAAAGTATCAAAAAATTTTCATTTACTTTTTTTAGTCATCCCTGTTCAACCAATCATTCAACATCAATCACTCTTTCATCTAGTTGAATTCTTCATTCATAAGAATACTCTCATGAATGCGGATTATCAGCTACATCTCTATTGGTACGGTAAGAAACATAAGAATTCCATAAAACTGCGACTGATTGTACAACAAGAACTTGATATTGCAGTGGTACGAAAGCAAAATTCATCATTTGTACCATGGGCCACACCTGGAATTAAAAGTAGATAAAAAAATGAATACTGAAAGTGAGTTTTATTTGTTCAAAAGACAGATATGGAATATTTTATTCATGTTCTACGCACCTTGTAGTTATTCCGCAGAATTTCTAAATATTCTCTCTGAAGTTTCTCTCGAATACTGTTAACATTGTTGCCTTGCATGAAGCCAACTGCACTGAGGAGAACACCGATGAAACACGGCGCAAACAACAGTTGATCGCAAGCAACTTTTTTCATTGCTACAAGACCGCCTTTTGAACCAATGTGTTTATCTAGTAATCCATACCACGTATAGGTTGCGGGGCCCTGAAATTTCAAGAGGCATCCCATTAATTGGATTTTCATAATATCGCAGAGTCTCATTTAAATTCGTAATATCTAACGAACATTGCATCAGCTACAAGCAGATGAATCTCGCGATACTTACACCTATACAAAATCCGATTGCATAGAATTTCGCAGTACGAATGTAATCGATATCTTCAAATTTACGTTTTTCAACGAAATTCTGGGCTATTTGATCACCGACAGCCATTAACGCACCTGTTGATGAAAAAATTTCAAGTGGAAAATAGCAGATGTACATGAAAATAAATTATTTCTCTTACCTGCTTGGATAGCTTGCATCCGCAATGGATATTTACTGAGAAGATTTCTATACAAGTTCAAAAGTCGACTCATGATAATCTATTTTCACTACTGAATATGAATAGAAAAATTATTTTATTTGCTCATCTCTGCAATTGAAATTCCAGAGGGTAGTGAGCATGTATGTTCCAGTTCCTTATACAGTTATTTCCTCGAATGTTTTTTATTTATTTTTAGCATCAGGCTCTGGAATAAAACATAATGTGAGAAATGGAAAGGCGAAAAAGTTCAATTGCTTGTATTTATTATTTGTCTAGCAACTAGGATCTGAATTGTACTTTTTTCAAAGTAACAAATATTAACAAATAGCAACTGTTATTTATAAAACACATGGCATAATACTTAATTATTCTATCGCACCTCAAACTATATTTTTTGTGCAAAATTCAATTTTGTATCCAAGAATCTAGTTCTAGAATTGTTCAGAGGTTAATCAAAAGCTAAAGACACTACTTTCATACCATCATTCTTTTAGTGAATAATCTTTGCTGTGAGGGAATGATCCAGGAGTTCCGATCGACTGTGATGCACTCAGCGAAACATGTCTCTCAGTTTTCAATCAAATAGATAATAATTCTACTCCAAACTAGTGATGGATATTTTATACAAAAGTTGGAGCATTATGAATTGTCAAACTAGTGTGCACTGGGTTCTTCCACCAATCGCAATACAGCAGCCGCAGATTCAAAAATGATCGAATGTGATTGGTTAAACATCTGGTATATTGTTTATGTAGGATATTTTTCTAAAGAGTATCTGTGACTTTTAGGAGTGGGGCACACGAGGAATGGATATTGAGATGACCTGTACGCATGTTGGATACATACCGGCCTAGTACTATCAGTTGACCTGAAAATGGGGCCATTTACACCGGGACTTGAAGTCTCTCGCGCTTCAACTAAGATTATGTCTACTCCTGCCTAACTCTCGACGAAATCGCAGAGTCAGTTCAGTTTTGCATCCAATACAATCTTGTTATTTTCATTTATTTAAATATATTTTTATTTTTTCTAAATGATTATTGTCTTTAACAGGCATAATTATATTAGTACTTTGAATTTCCATTTTACCATACACCCATTTTCGATACGAAATACCCTAGTGTCTAGAAATTTTTCCCCTTCTACGTTGGATTTCACATCACACACATCGCACGAGAGACAGTTGTGCAGTTCAAAAGGACAGAGCAAAGATGGCCTCTTGAACTGATTCCTTGTATGAGAAAAATATATCGTGTGAAATAAGGACGGTGTACCAATTTTCCATTCAATTTGGAATTAAATCGGCCACCAATATCATTTTGTTGTACTAATATTTATGTGTGTGACTGAAATTGGGAAAATATGATTGTACAGGAGCCCGTTCAGGTGAGCCGTAGCCAAACCAGTAATACACATCCGACGGATCGATGAGAGACAAGGATGACGAATGAAATACGATTAGCTCAATGCATTTCAACTTGCATGTCGTGTATCAATACTCAAGTCATCAACGTCTCCAATTCCGTCTTTCTCTGTGTATTTTCCTCCACTCATTGACCTCCCGTCACAGTATCCTGCGTATCCTGACTATTTTTTCACATAGTCAAAAATATATTACCCTATCAATCCATTTTGTAATACGAACCAGTGATTGCGAATAATTTCTTGACAGCTCTAGTATTACACATTTGCCATCTGCAATCAAATTATTTTTTTCTCGTATGTATAATGACAGTTCTCGCATCAATGATAACACCCTATTGGGTTAGCCATGAAAGCAAAATCATAATAATCATAAGCACAATATATAAAATATAATTGAGAAACATCTAACATTATTGACAGCAAGTAATCTGTATGATAGAAGTGTGTTACGTTGTTGCTCGCATTTTCTTGCTATCAATTCGCAGTCTTATCGAAGAAAAAACGGGCATGTTTAATTATATCATTCCTTCACCCCATCACTAATGATTAACAAACAATAAAAATAATTGCAGGCGTCCATATGGCATTGTCTGAATCATTATGCGTATGCAGATGCCATCTTCCTGGCAGAGAGACTCTTTGCTGAGGGTAATAATGAGTTATTAGGAAAAAATATCGATTGACAATGTTGTATAATGTCTAATTATGATATTGATTTGCAGTGGACAATGAGGACACACTTTTCCTCTTAGCAACCTGTTACTACCGATCAGGAAGAGTGCGTCAGGCTCACGGTTTATTATCGAAAAAAGCACCAAGTTCATCTCAGTGCAGATTTCTCCTGGCGAAATGTTGTTTTGACCTGGAAAAGTATGCCGAAGCCGAGGCAGCCATCCTCGGTGGTTACTATAAACAAATTAAAAATCTTGAGGACATTGTGACGCAATTTGGGGATCAGGCATGCTTCTCCCTCCAAATAATTGCCAAAATTTACTACAAGATGATGAGAACAGCCAAAGCCATTGAGGCCCACAAGCTAGCACTCAAGCTGAATCCCTTCCTCTGGCATTCATTTGAAGAACTGTGCAATGTTGGAGAGAAAGTGGATCCATCTAAAATATTCCAACTGGATAAACTCGACAATTTTGCCATGTGTCATGGAACAAATCAATTGAACTACATCTCTGAGCCCGATTTCATTGTCCCAAATACCAATAACAATTCACCAATTCAAAATAGTAATAATATGACTCCTGCACAAGGTGTTATTGTAAATGGTACATCCCCATCGATGAGACTGTACTCAGGAATGGAAGAGAGTCCACAGTTAGTGTCCATAAACTACAGTAATCCACCAACGATATCACCACGCGGCAAACCTCCCCGTTACAGAAGTATGTTCAGTAATTCGATGAGTCCTCTCACCCCAAGCTTTGGAATACTGCCTCTAGAGACTAACACACCTGAACCCAATGTTCTACCGGCCCACGTGACTCTTACCGAAGCCAACGACCAGAAAAGTCTGGCAAAACGTGTTAGCAGCCTTCGTGCCCATGTTGGACAATTAATGTCGAGAAAGGAGACTCCACTGCAACAAGGCAAGCCAGTATTTTCGCAATCGGGGAATACGAGTAATACAGCTAATATTGTCACTGTTACACCAACAACTCCAACTCCAGCAGCACCAACCCTTCAGGGCCCAAATGTACGACGTTCCTCGAGGCTCTTTCTCAGCAATAGTTATTCCGTCAAAGAGAACAACAAATCGCCAAACAGAAATAAATTTGCAACCCCCAAGTCACCATCCAGAAAGACCAAAGCCCGTTTATCAAAGACTAATTTAAATAAAACAAATTTCAATGAACTTAACGAACGCAATAGGAGTGAAAAGGAGAAAAATGAAACGATAACCTCGGAGAAGATGGTAGCTACGACGAATGCACTGAATCAAAGTAATGTATCTCATTGTGCTCTCCTGGTACAGAAACAATGTGCTGAAGGTCTTATGTCGCTTTTACGTGATTTGGGGATGGCCTATCAGAACTTGAGTCAATTCAATTGTGTGCAAGCAGTCGAGATACTTAATGCACTTCCTACTCATCATCACAATACTGGTTGGGTCTTGTCTATGCTGGCCAAGGCGTACTTTGAGATGAATGATTATAAGAAAGCAGCTAGGTAACATCCAATTTGCCATTAAACGCTTTTATCGTTATTTTATTTTATTCACTGATATTAATACTCTTTTTTTTTTTGTCCTGAATGCAGTTACTTTGCAGAAGTCAGGCAACTGGAGCCCCAACGAACAGATCTAATGGAAATATATAGTACTGTACTCTGGCACTTGCACTTGGAAGTTCAATTGTCAACTTTGGCACAGGAACTCGTCGCTGAAGATCGTAATTCTCCAGCTGCATGGTGTGCAACTGGCAACTTATTTTCAGCACAAACAGAGCATGAGACTGCCATAAAGTTCTTTCAACGTGCTATTCAAGTAGATCCAAGTTTTCCATACGCTTATACACTTTTGGGTCATGAATACGTTTTGACTGAGGAACTTGACAAAGCCATAACAGCCTTCAGAAATGCTATTAGACTCGATCCTAGACACTATAACGCCTGGTGAGTTGTTTTTCTATTCAGAATAATCAATTTGCACTGTTGGAATTTTTTTTACATTCAAATAACAGTTGCATTTGAATTTACTTCAGTATGAAATAGTTCGTTGGAGTTCACCAAAAATCAGTTTTTTATGTTAAGAGATAATTGATCAAACTCATTGTGAATAGATGAATAGATTTTTCAGTAATATCATATGGAGAATGTTCATGTGAATTAGTTGTTGCGAGAAATTTAATGATTTTTTACTATTTGATATTTCAGGAGTAATTTTCTGACATTGTATATGACTCTCTCTAAATTGTCTATTCATTAGGTTTGGACTGGGCACAATATTCTCCAAACAAGAGCAGTACAGCCTGGCGGAATTGCATTTCAAACGTGCGCTGCTAATAAACCCCCATCATTCAGCGATAATGTGTCATATTGGTGTGGTCCAGCATGCATTAAAAAAGACAGATAAAGCGCTACAAACATTGAATAAAGCAATTGAAAACGCATCTGACAATACACTATGCAAATTTCATCGGGCCAGTATCAATTTTTCAATTGGTCGACACACTGAAGCACTCAGAGAATTCGAAGAACTGAAAAATATTGCACCCAAAGAGTCTCTAGTCTACTATTCAATAGGAAAAGTACAGTGTCATCAGTATTTCATTTATTCAGAATGAAATGACACTAACGAATGTATGTTTATCGAATTTTTTGTTACACAGGTTCATAAAAAATTAGGCAATACCCATCTCGCTTTGATGTACTTCAGCTGGGCAACCGATTTGGATCCAAAGGGAGTCAATAGTCAAATCAAAGAGGCTATCCTCAGTCCTGGCCAGGGTGAGGAAGATTCTCCCTCAGCTCAATCTGGTAAATGAATTAAATCTTGAGGATATTCTCATTTTTGTTTCTTTAAAAAAAAACATTATACTGAAGAAAACTTCTATTGTATGAAAATGGCATAATTGCAATGAAATCTGCAAGTGTTTTTGCAGTATTAAGAAAAAAAAAACATGAAAGAATTTGATTATTTCAGGAGATGATCCACAAGCTGCAAACGTGTCAATTGAGCAAGAAGCCGAGACGAGTGGAGAAGTAAGTGTTGAAGGTAGTGGTCTAGCGAGAACAGTCAGCATTGAAGCCCATGCCGATGACAGCGACGATAGTTTATGAAGACACCGAGTGGGCCGCTCGAGCACGATACTTGCGGACCGCTTCAACTCAGTGCGTCGCCATAACGCCCGAACTTATCGTCGCCAACGGCGTAGACGTCGTCGCCGACGTATATCCTGAAACTTTCCCCGCAATACGGCCCCCCGAAATTCACCCAATCCACCGAATGAAACAATAATTTACAATATTTTTTAACTATACAATAATCAAAAGAACAATATTGTTGTTTGCGTCATTACGCATTATCCTCCAAGCCGATAGACTTTTTTTTCATCTATTGATATTGATAAAATTGATAAAAATGTCAGCATCATTTACTCTTCTGAACACAAACGAAACTTGACAGTTTTCCATCTTTCCTAAGTTCCCTTGCCTTCGAAAATTGGAAACAAAAAGTAAAATAAAATAACAAAATACCAAAGTAAACTGTCACAACTATCTTGGTATCTAATTCTTCAATTAATTCTCCCAACATGTTTTCTCTTTTCGTTGTATCTGTACATTGCGTGTAACGTGTGATCTGTATATTTTTTTACAATTTTCATATCAAACATTCTTCATCCACTTATTCCGTTTACTTTGATTATCAAATCTAGAAGCTAGACTGGAGACAACTACGTCATCCAGGGCATATTCGGAGAAGAAAAAATTATTAGGAAAAAGGCTACCTAGAGGAGAGAAAAAAAAAACAAATGGAAAAAAAAGTGAATACGATATGAGATTCTTGTGTAAATGTAAATTATGATCAGTAGTATTATTGTAATCGCTGGTGAACTGGTCAGTCTGCTCGTTCGTTGAATAAAACTTACGTTAAAATAGAATAAAAGAAAGACCGTGCAATATATCTATTATCTGCTCCTCATGTTTCCAAATGGGACAAGAAGAACAAGAAGAAGAAAAAACTATGATTCAATAATAACGATGTCAAGCAAATTATGATAAAGAACACGAATGTAGCGTATGGAGCTATAAATATATATATCTACATGAAATTGTTTATTCAATCAAATGAACAATCAGAGATTCCAATGATGGGCTCTCAGATTTCCCTGAAAGGCATGTTTTTTCATATGCATCCCTGTCACGCGTAAACGTGCTTCGCATGAGTGTTGCTTTCATCACATCATCAATGATAAAATTGATGCATTTAAAGCAAGATGACAGCTATTCGATCGTGACAGTTAAAACAATTCAATTGAATTAATAGTTGTGTGGACAGTCCGGAGTGTATGCGATGCTTAATGAAGGGATAGGAGGGTAGATTCAGCCGAATGGAGCAAGCAGGAGCAAGCGCGAAAACTGACTGGCTATGGCGCACACCTTAGCGATTTGGTGCGCCGAAGCAAGTTCCGAACGTACTCGCGTGTGATTGTAGACATTTTATTCTGCTTTATTCGTGTCCCAGCAATACCCGTTGTCACATCTCACTTCCATTGGCAGTTTACTCGCCTCTGTACATGATTTTTTTTTCTCGCCAATGCCTTTTCTCGTAGCTCATGTTTCAGTGACACAGTAGACACTAGAAATAAGTGATGAGTGGAATCGATTATTCCGCGTTTAATACTCAAGTTTGAGGGCATTCAAACAGAAACGTTACAGTGAAAAAGAGTTTACCCCATTTTTCGTTGAAAAAAAAAAGTGTTGAGCAGTGAAAAATTCACGGTAAAGGGAGACGAGAATTCAAGTGGAGAGGATCCGCCTGACGATGGATCACGGCGGTGAAGTATCCGTCAGCTGAGTGCGACTCAGCATTAAAAGATTTTTCAAGTTTTCTACAGAAGAATGGTTAATAGCGAGAGGTAAATGACTCATTCACACGAGAGGCTTTAACGCCCCTCCCCATGCACGACAATTAGCGTTTTAGTTTTTTTGTTGATTTTTATTTTCATCCTCATGAAAAAATTGCCATAAATGTCAAATGAAATGCTCCTCTCCGAGGTGTCGAGATCACTTCCGACTTGTCATGTTGGAATGAAAATGAGGAAATGTTCACACGGAATTATGCCAAAATATAATTGAATCTTACAACATTGGACTTGGCGCTGAAGTGTGCACGCAATTTCGGTGACGCCCGGGGTTCAGAAGGAACGAAGGGCCAAGCGCGAGTGAGAGTTTTCGTGTGCGTGAAAGGAGCGTAAGCGAGATGGAAAATTCACCCCTACATCCAATGCTGAGGTGGGGCGAACTTTCGATCGGGCTTTTGCCCTTCCGGCATCATTTTCTCTGTCCCCTTATATTCTTTTTTTTTTGATTCGTCATCGATTAACACTCTTTCTGACAGATTCGCTTTTTTCATTTGATAATCAAGTTCAAGGTAATCTTAATTTTATAATGAATAAAAATGTTGACTTGTAGGAAATTCTGTGGAAAATATCTCTTCTTACTGAAATAGTTTCAGTTTTCGTGTCGATTGCATTCAATACGGAAAAAACCCATTCAGCAAAGTGATTCTATCGAGAGCCTGTCCTCCTTCAGAACGATCGTTATTGTTGTTCTAAAACCTAGTTCTATTCATGTACAAAGTTTGAAACGATCTAAAAAGATCGGGAGAGTGAAAAGAGTTCCAAGCGCATGTTATAAAAAGAGGAGGAAGTAGGTGCTGATGAATAACGTCTTCCTGAATCCCTTTAATCCCATAATCCCTTCTCAATCTTTCCGCGCTTCTACACGTCATATCCTCCCTCCATTAGCTTTCAAGCAGGGTGTTTGATTTGGCGATACGTTTCAATAGTCGACATCTCTCTTGAAATAAAAAAAAAAGAGACTTATCTGTCGACAAGCTATTTTACGCAATTCGAATCTTCATAATCTAGCTGCACGTTCCAATTTGTGGAGTCATATTGGAATGAGAGCAGGGGGTTGTTAGTGGGAGGGGGCAGCGGCCGCGTTAATCGTAGATGAGTTTACGAGAGGTTAATTGGGTCATGGATTCTAATGTATATGATGAAATTTCTTAGATTGTTGGTGATATCAAAATGAATGCTACGCTGAATTAATAAAACCCGCGTCACATGTAATATCTCGCTAGATGTAAAGTAAATCCGTGTCTTTTATGCACTAATTAATGTAGAAAAGTTGGCAGTCCACACCTAACGAATTTAAGAAAGTTAAACTAGTAATGAGTGACAAACTTCATCATATCCGGTTATATTCTCTGCAAAGTTTGACCTTTCCAGGGCAAAAGGGTATTGTGCTTTTGAAACATCCCTTCTTCCACTTGGCGTACTCTCCCCTTTCCCAACTCCTCTGTCATGGTGAAGTGAAAAGGCTAATGCGTGGGCCCAAAAAATAGTGAGATTCCGCGAGGAATAACCATTCCCGAGGGACAATTACCTTTTTCATTTCACCACTGGAAATAATTCTTAAAAGGTACAGTTCCCATTTTGATGCTTTCTCAACAAAGGGCTGAAAAAAAACCCTTATATATACTACGAATCAGACAAAAGAAACACTGAGGATGACCGCGATTTGACCAACCTTCTCTTTTCGCCGCTTATTTCTACAGATGAAGAATTGACAAATGGCAGTTTCATCGGAGTGCATCGCAAAGCCGGAAAAATATGTTCCGAGGGGATTTCTTCGTTGATTGAAACCGTTAAATGTAGCCGCTCAAACAATGGGATAAGAATATAAGTGTATTACTTATAGATGAGGAGAGAAAACCATTAAAATTCAATTTCCACTGATTTTGATGATTTGCCAATGCAAACGTTGCCACAACCATTAGTCGATGATACCAGGGAGAAGGCCTGATCGATGAGCAGTGAGGATGCTATATACATTAATCCAGCTTAAAACCCATGCAAACCCTCTTCCGCAACGGATATGAATGTCTAGACGTCCGACCAAATACACACAGTCACTACTATACTTTCCAATCTACTCCTGAACCTCTCGTACTCACCTCCCGCTAAACTGATTAGTGTACCATTTGTAGCATGCGCAAAATCACATATTCAATGGAGCTTGATGATACACTGGTCGTTATCCTTATCCCGCCCACACGCAATTTCTATTCTTAGAAATAACAAATTTCCCCTCCCTATCAGTTATCTATTTTTGGTTTCTACAAGTAGTCACTGTGTTCGCTTCGCCATGTGGAAATTGTACCTGAGTGGGTTGCGAATAAAAAGAAATAAGCATCATGAAGGAGGAATTAAGGAAGGGAACTAAAAAAAGCCAACAATACGGGGGCAGATTAGTTGGGTATTTCAAGAGGAGAAGAGTGAAATAAGCCTGTATTTCTTATATGTGTATATGAAACGAAATAGGTGTTTTTGCTAGGGTATATACACATTTTCTCTCTTTCTCTCTCTCTCTCACTTTTGGTACTTTCTCAGTGTCGTTGTATAACTAACTCCACCTTCACAGTACCTCTTGGCGTATCCTACTTTGTTCCAGTGAGTACTAAAGTGGCCTAAAGTTGATGATACGATGAGAGAGAGAGAGATGAGAGACGCGTGCTAGCTCAAAGTATATGACACGCGCTCTTTGTCACTAACCCCGGCTAGATTAAATATAAAGAAGACCCGCTGACATATCGGGGAGCACCGCTCGCTAGATTTTCTTTCGGTGTTAGAATAGAGAGCGCTTTACTCTGGTAAATCATTCCGTTCATCAATCCGTGCACATGTCAAGTATATGATTAACTCAATAAAAAAAAAAAATATGACTGTTCAGGTGAAAAAAATCCGCCGCCAGTTGACCTGCATGATGAAACGATCGAGCAAGCCCTTGAACGTCTTGAATAGCAAGACGAGAGTCTCAAGTGGTGCGAGTCGTTGTCGCCGTCACATTAGTAAAAACAACGGCACAGTCTCACATTTCCCAGGTGCTAGATGCGTCTCCATACAGCATTTCATGCTTCCCCAGTGATGAATAGACACGGTAGAAGCATTATAACGGGAAAATGAGTAATCACAGTAATCAGCGACCTGACAAGAAACACTAGACAACACATATCGCAACGGTGTAAAGTAAAAGGGACGAGGCGGGTGGATGCATTGAAAATTTGGATAGAGCGATGAGTGATTTACAAGCCACTCTCGAGTTCTCTCTCGAGCTCTGTAAATTCTACAATGTCGATCTATTTCAACGCGGGTAAGATTCACTCCGCTTACAGAAGGAATGCATAAATGATGGTATTTCTTCAAAACTGCATGAATTCTTGCAGATACTATCAGATACGCACGTCGCTTCGGGTCTCTCCAAAACTGCCAATCAAAGTGGAAGTCGATCAAGTTCGCAATCGTAAGTTTCACTCGTCCCATATTTTTCATTGTGTTGCGCAATTTTTAGAGCTTATGTATAATTTATCCTGAAAATTAGAAAAACGTTCATTAGACAGTATGGAAATGCCAGGTAGCAGCAAGCGTTTCCAAATACTGTATCGAAATGAGGAGATCACGCTGGGCACATCGGTATTGTTTCGAGCGCATGTATTGGTTCATAGCCATAAAATTGAGGAAATACTGTCGCGTACCCACTTTCATCTCGGTATAGAACTGTGGTTTAGCGAGCCCACTCAGCCAGGGAATATGGCCTGTGTATCATCCAGGTGAGTAGATAAGCCAGAATGCCTTCTCCCCATCACACACATCTCTGCATAAATTGTGAATATTTTTTTTTTTTCAAGAGCATTGCAGTTGAATTTCACACCGACAAAAGGTCTCCACTATCATTTACCAGTGCTATTCGATTATTTTCATCTTGCTGCAGTGTCAATGACGATACATGTCTGCTTAGTTGCTCTCCATCAACCATTCGTAAAGTGAGTATCTCAATGACTTTATTTTTCACAAATATATTTATATTTTATTGTCATCAGGAAGAGCATACTTCACTACGTTCAGAGTTGGTAAGTACTCGGTACAAAAAACAAATGGGTGGAGAACAAATAGTGGTAATGTTTCTCCAATTCTAGTGCTCCACGGAGTGGAAAACAATGGCTGCAGTCGAAGCAGGCATCGCCTGCGAATGGAACGAGCAGTACATTTCCAAATACTGTAATTTTCTTTAATATTAATAAATAACGAAGTAGATATAATCCAAAGTCATGTCTATAACTCTCTACACGACTACAGGAAGCAACAACAAAATGCGTGGGTTCGGCAACGAGAATTCAAAACGCAAAACTTATACAACGCGAAGTAGTGAGACTTCTGTTGGCCGCTAGAGAGAATCTCCTCAATGACATAGGAGATCTTGCGAGGCTGCTACCATCGTGGGAACAACGAGACCTCGACAGTTCGATAGCTGAGAGAAAGCACAAAGAACCTCCAAGGGTAATTGCGCACCACGAAAATTAATTAAATTCCCTATAGTTGATGAAATTCAATAATTATAAATGTTATTTATAGATGAGTGATTCGGAAGAAGTGGATATTGCCCAGTTGTGCGCCCAAAACATAGTCCTGTGGCACATTTTTCTCGAGACTTTTACGAAACGAGAGGCAATTCATCAGCATCTTGCGCGAATACATCATCAACTGCGTGTAAATATAATTGCGAGATGCCGTTTAAATTTCTCTCGAGACCCCTCAAAGTATTAAGGTTGATTATTATTCTTCTATTCAGGTGAAACGTTTTGCCGAGGCGTTCTTCGTCCTAGAGAATCCGAGGACATCAGCTGCAGGTTGTTACGATGCCAATTACCAATCGTACCAAGCAGTGAGCGATGCCGCAAGACGATCTACATACCTCCAACATTTGCCACAACTTCCGGTTCACTGTCTTGAGCTGGATGGCGATGCCAACACGGTGCCCATTATCTTCGAGGATCAGTATGCAGACATGACGCAGAGGCATCGCAACAGTATTCCAAATGCGGAAGACTGTAGCTGTGGAATATCTCAAATTTTAGAGTCTCGAACTGCGAGTGTCTGGTCCCCAAGGAGCGAAGGGGCCGCCCAGGACATTGGGGCAATTCAGGCTCGTTTTAGTTTAGTTCCATCGACCCTCCCCGCACGGCATAGTAAGTCTCTAGATCAGTTGGGGCCGGAGATTCCGCCGATGCAGCAACAGAGGACATCTCCTAAAACACTGCCACGATCCATATCCACGCAGTTATTTCCAAAGCACGGAGGGAGAAATACCACATTACCTACGTCAGTGCCATGCAAAGGTCGATCAAGATCGCAGATGCCACTTCATTCTGCACAAAGTACAACCCTTTATCCCACCTTCGGTCAACATCAGGCCTGCTCAGCACCCAATCCCTCGCTAGGTAGTAATACCACTATTACTTTATTTTATTCCATGGCAGATGGAATGTCTGATTTTGAAAATTTTTTAAATGGAACTAATTCAAGACATTTAATCCTTTAGGCTCCACACCAATATCCACTTTACCACGCGCTAAATCGAGTCAACTTCTTGTCCCCAACTCTTGTCGTGAGCAGCATGATTTAGACTCAGACGTAGATGCGCCATCGAATTCAATAACTTCACTTCTAGCTGCTATGTTCCCCGAATTGCCGCCCAATAGTTATCTCCCCGGCTATAGACCGTCGAAAAAGATGAGCGGTGTGACGACTTATGTAGGAGCCTTTGATTTCAATCAATTGACCGGCTGTTTGAATGAGAAAACTGACAGTGGCCAGCGAATGCGAGTGGAGCCTCGTAGCCATAGATTGGCTACACTGCTTCCGAAAAATATTACCAATGGAAATGCCGAAGTCCAATCTCTCCGAACGGCGACATTGGATCGTGCGACTTATCGTGGCAATTCACGGAAGCACGTGCAATCAACGTGTCCAACAGCTGAAACTAAATGTCAGATTAATGATTTAGAGGGGAGGCGTTATCACACATTAGGAAAATCTTCGGAAAATCATGTGGAGCGTATACGAGCAAAGGCTCTGTTTGAAATGCCCAATGGCAATAGTGAGGATGTCAGAAGTCACTCACTTGTCGTAGATCCTCTGAATAAAAGATTTGGCAAGGGATGCACTGATTTTATCGTTGATTCCTACTTTTATCGAACAAATGGAACAAGTGCCAAAGGTCAAGAGAACCGACCGAAACGCCCCAAGAGTACTGAAAGGCTCTTCGATATTGATCACGGAATTGATTGCTGTCAGGATCCCCGGGATTTTTATGAGAGAAAGGATCACGTGAGATCGCGAAATGCTCCGAGGCCGGAGAAAAGAGTATCAAATTTACCGAGGGAATCCCTGTACGAGGTAATTCCCCCCAAGGTAGAACCAAAAACGGAAGAGGGAAAGAGAGGAAGACGACCGCACTCAGCTCCCGCGATAGACAGTGAATTATCGAGAGTCGAAGGTCAAAGTATCAAACGCTGTTGCCATCGTTCGAAAAAACTTGCTCCACCGTACGATAATGCCACCGTGGGACTACTTCCAAACCACAGATTATCCCAAAATCCAGCGATTCCCATGAGTGTTGTTGAAGTAGAAAATAATAACAAAATCATATTGAAAATTGAATCACCGGAGAGGAGTGATATTTTGCCAGGTCAGGGCAATCGACCGGATGAATCTAATTGTGGTGAACCCCTGCCGAATGCGAAGAGATTGCGATGTGCAAGTGTGCCAGTTGCTCAAAATAAGATGGTAGTGCCGAGAAGTGCTGTTTCATTACCATGTATGCCAATCAGAGATAGTAAAGATACACTTGGTTGTGAGCTCATCACAATGGCTCCAATAAGTCCAACATCGTCGAGACCAAGCAGTCCCGCCACCAGCACAGATTCGGGAAATTTAACGTCAGAGTGTTCAGGCTGGGTGAGTAGTGGAGATACTTCAAGCTCCGAACACAAACGCACTGGTATTGCGATAGGTGAGCAGACGAAATCACGACAAATGAAAATAACATCGCGAAAAGATCGAAAAGGAAGGAAATCCAAGAATTTAAAATTAGAGAGCCACTGTTACGAGGAAGTTCGTCTACCACCACCCAAGATGTTTCAGGATGAGCCACCACCACCGGAAGCCTTCAGGGATCCAGCACCAATTCCCATGATTGACAATCCACTCTATCACGTATACGAAAGTGTGAAGAAAGCAAAAAGTCCAAAGCAGAACAAAACCGCGCCGTGCAGTCCCCAGAGAAACCGAGACAGAGTTGAAAGAGGAGAACGGGAGAGCATTTACGGTGCACGTGATTTTTGTTTCGACTGTTATCAAGAGGGAAAAGAACTCTTACAATCAACACAGGACGATGTCATTAATTTCAATAAGCTTAAAGAAGACTTCAAGGAACGGATTAATTTTTCTGGTAAAATGTACAGGTGTGTTATTATAGAATCTTCACGTTAATCTAAGCAATAGTATGTAATCAACCGATTAATTGGGTACATCGTTAATTGAATATGAGGTTTTTTCACGTTGCACGCAGCGATTATCCAGTTCTTGCATCGAGCCTACCTTATTTTTACATAAGCGACGAGTATAGACTATTTTCACCCGAAGGCTCTCATCTCATCGTCTGCGTGCATGGTCTCGATGGTAATGCCGCAGATCTTCGACTTGTCAAGACATACCTTGAACTTGGCTTGTCCGGAGCCCATCTAGATTTTCTAATGTCAGAGAGAAATCAGGTAATTTCAACTCTTTATAATGTATTTTTTCATAAAATTATCAACCTTTTTTGTTTTTCATCAACTTAAGGGCGATACCTTCTCTGATTTTGACACTATGACCGATCGATTAGTTGAGGAAATTTTACATCACATAGAAACCTCAGGACTGAATCCAACCAAAGTCAGTTTTATTGGCCATTCCCTTGGGACCATTATAATTCGTAGTGCTCTGACAAGGCCACAACTTCGGCCTCTTTTGCCAAGACTTCATACATTCCTAAGTTTAAGTGGACCACATCTTGGTACGCTGTACAATACCAGCGGCCTCGTCAATGCCGGTAACTATTTTTCAATTTAATCTTGCCATTCATTGAATTTTCAATCCCATTGATCCTTATGAATTTCATCAGGCATGTGGTTTATGCAAAAATGGAAAAAATCCGGCTCACTCTTGCAACTATCAATGAAAGATTCGTCAGACGTGCGACGATCATTCATGTTTCGTTTGAGTCAACGAAGTAATCTCCAGCGATTCAAACATGTACTTCTCTGTGGCAGTGCTCAAGATCGTTATGTGCCCCTTCACTCGGCGCGTATTGAACTCTGTAAAGCTGCGGTTCGTGATCCAACTGATCAAGGTATAATATCCATTACCCAATCACTAACTCAATCAATGTAAATTGAATTCGAGTGCATTCATTCGGGTGTGTACCTTTTCCAGTCGTATAAACTGGCGACAACGCGTTGAGCACGATTAGTAAATAGATGAATGACCACTTTGGTAATATACTCAGAAGAGCAGAAAGGGGATAGGCAGCATTAAAAAAAAAATCCCTCCCTGTTCACAATCTACGTGATGCCTCGATAACAATATAAAATCCATTAGCGAATGTAAATTTTTGCAGGTGCAGCCTACAGAGAGATGGTGCACAATATTCTTTATCCAGTAATGTCGACTTCAGGTGTAACTTTAGTACGTTATGACGTTCATCATGCGTTACAAGCTACAGCAAATTCTCTCATCGGTCGTGCTGCACATATAGCTGTATTAGATTCTGAACTTTTCATAGAAAAATTCCTCCTCGTCTCGGGGCTCAAGTACTTCAGATAAAAAAAAACTGCATTAAGGACCGCTCCATCCCCCACCAGACTATGAGTTCCGTTCATAATTTGGTTCCATACCGATAATAATGCATGTGTGTGTGGCTAATATACGTATGGGTTTTTACTTCATTTTTATTCCATTCAAGCTCAATTTAACGAACTGAGAAAAAAAGACTATAAAGTCAAGATTAGCTCGTAATAATAGGTTTTTATCTTACTTTTATTATCATTTTAATGTCAAAATATCATCTCACTATTGGAATAATCATTACAAGGGAATTCGTTCGGCCTAATCGAATGCATTTCACTAATGCCCGAAGACCCATTCCGACGATATTACCGAGCGTTCTCATCCCCGATTACCGAATGAACGCCGTATACTCGTCACGTTATTTCCTTAAGCTCTCAACAAACTGTGGACGTTCTACTATCGAGATAATTGATAGTATAGTTATTTACCAAATTATTACTACGAAATTTGAATACTTGCATTTATTATCAGTACCAAGTATATTTCTCTATAACTGACTGAGTCATTGAAACAAAAAAAAAATGAATAATTAATCGAAAGGTTCCTTATGTTTAGCATTATCGTTAGTAACAGTATAATAATGACCTTCCAAAGTGGAGCTGCTGACGTCCAGTGCATACAGGTAACAATGGTGGACTGAATTGCAATAAGTCAATTTTTCTACTAGGAATGTCATCGTGTTTTTTAATAATTTGATCTCATCACTCGATTACTATCAAAAGCAATACATCAAAAAAAAAAAGAAAATAAATCGGATAAACACATTCGTATAGAGATAAACCATAAAGATGAACTTTAAACGTAAAGATGATATATACAAATTAGAGTAAAATTGTTTTGTATTGTGAAAAAAAAATATGAAGTCGGAGAATATATAATTCATTGAGAATTTCATTCGATGATTCACAAAAAAATATCGAGCTAATTCTTCTTAGACATTCAATCAATGTGGACAAGAATCACGAGTAAGAGTGTCACAGCGCCGTGTCATAAAATTAGGAAAGTCACGAAACATATGTCAATTTTATCCCTCAGATAATAGTACGTGTCGATGATTGTATTAACCCGAAAAATTTTAAAAATCTGAAGTGGGGAGATTTAAAAACGAAAAGTGCTATTTGAAAACACGAACGAATAACGAAAATATCCATCACCTCGTGGGATAGGATGTTATAATGATCTCTCAATTAAATATTGCTATCAAGAATTCAACGGTGAGTCCCTCCAAATAGATCTCAATTGCTCAGAACAATCTAGTGTGTATAAATAGTGATATCATTGAGGGATAAATAGATTTAATTACATGACTTGATGTAAAGAAAAATAATCTGGAGGCTCAAATGTTTCCAAAATTCAATGGTCGCGATTTACTCATCAGAAGATATTCATGTCTTTGTGGTTCTTTTTCTTTAATTAAATAAAACGTCACATTTATGAGTAGTATATTATGCGAATTGTAGTGAAAACAATTGTTTTTGGAATGGTTTTACCATCCTAATGAAAAAGGAATACATTTCCCAAATTCCGTATACATTTCGGACGCTCAAGTCTTCACTGTCAACCGAATTAACAAAATGCACATTCAACCGAGCATCATTGCAACATGAGGGAAGAAAAAGGAGACAAGTGTGTTGAAAATCCAACGACAATGAGTAATTTTTTTTAAATCTAGCGAAATGATCATGAGGAAAGCTCTAATGGAAATATACAAACAAAAGAATGAAAACCCTCGGCGTATGGAATTTCCTAAAGGAAATCCAACATATAAGACGTATTATGCTGTGTGCCATGTGGGATGTATACTGTAGGTAATTAAAATTATCATTCATTGTGAGAAGATGAAATTTGCGATTGGCACTATATAACTGACAAAGTAATAAATGTTAACACCAAAAACAATCTAAATAAATACGAGAGAAATAAAAAGTAAGTTATGAAACTATGACAGAGAAATATGGAAATTGTGAAGTAAATAGTGTACACAGTATACATAATTACTATTATACATATTGCGATGTATATAATAATATGTGAGATATAGTTTAATAAAAATAATAACTATTATTATTAAGCGAAAAATTTCTTCATTTCCCTCCGACCTGTTCCTGTCTGTCCCTGTCTCGACCCCCTCCGAAAATCATTCAATACTTATTTACCGCGATGGAGTAAATATACTTAAAAGCCAACAGGGCGTGAAATGTTGTCCACATGTTCCGTTTACTTCCGCCGAAAAAATGCTATCAGCTCTAAATGCACCTCAGCTCATTTGTATGTCCACACGTATCAAAATAAATTGACGACGGATCATTTGTTGCCAGTTGAGTGAGGCCGAAATGTATCGCTTCCTGGCGCTATCTCTAGTGCCGCGCAGATGTTATATACGCACGTGCTCCCGTGAAAAGCCCCGTGACGATCTCTCCTCCCCCCGGACCCTTCGACTCATAGAATCCTGGGGGGAAGTGAATCGTACCTATAGAACAACCTCGACAATAGCGAGAACCCAGAATTTTCGTAACAATGTGAACCATGTGCACGGACACGCGTTCGATCGTGAGCCGAAGAAAGAACGAATGCGGTTAATCACAAAAAAAATTCCAAGACCAAAACAATGAACAAGAAATCATCTCGCAGAAAAATTCCGAGTAAAATTACTGGATGCCTCGAAGAATTATTAATTACCGCGGAAATAGAGTTGTTGGAGGAATGCCCATACTCTAGCAAAACTCTTTCATCACACACGATTTGTTTATCTAGTCTGAAATATCCGCCACTTAATTCCACGCATCTTTGATTTTTTTGGTTATGATGAGAATCAGAAATTCATCTCATTGTGACGAGAAATCAAGGATGGAGAGTAATAAACCCGATTGTTTTACGTTTTAAACTTTGAGCATACATACCCTTTGTCTGTTGGTGACCACCCTCGGGCGACAATGGGGGTTGGTAGGTACCGATTGCGCATTCCGCCTATACACGCTTGAATTTGCTCCGCACGTGGCTAACCACTGGGGTCTCTCTACTCCCAGAGTTTAGATTTAGTGTAGTTTTCTGCAGGGGTTCTGCTGGCTGCCAACCAGTCCATACGTGAATCGCCTGACACTTGGCGTCCGACTGGCAAACGGAGCGCTCCTGTTGTTGCATTCAATTTTTCATTCATGCGATGTATTGATGTGTTTGTTTGTTTGTTTATTTACTTACTTCAATTTTGAAAGCTCGAGTGAACTTTTAAATTGGAATTGCATTAGTTTCGATAAAACCGGATTCGTCTCTCAATGGACAATTGGCATAAAAACGCGGAATAATAGAGTGGCAGCCGCAATAAGTCATACGAAGCCGGTCTGTTTACATGTAATCCCACCCGGAATGTTAGTTCTTCATAGTTTATGTAAACAGTATTCTTCGCGAGTGTTTTTAATAGAAATGAACTTGCTGAAAAGTTACCGGCAAACTTTCTGGAAATAGTACATCCATTATACGGAACCTTGAAAGTATCTGTCTGCATACATCACAATGTGTATCCACCTGTAAGTGATTCTCTGTGGAATTACATCAGAGTCCTTGAGAAGAAGAAGAGAAGAAAATGCTCAATTTTCACATTGGCACGGGACCAAAAAAACGTACTAATTCGAAACAATGAGGTCATACACTCTTCTCGAATCGCCAACTCAAAACGCTGATTCTTTTTCTGGAAGAGAGTCCAGAAAAATTATGGTGAATCGAGAAGATCGTGAACTTTTTCATTCCACCAGTTCTAAATTTAATAGTCCAATTGAAATACTTGGAAATTCCGGGAGTCATATCGATATAGGTTTATTTCCAGTCGTCTCTCAAGCCTCAAGGACCTAATACCTGACTCTCCAGAGGTTTCAAGTGGTCTCTCATGAGATCAGAAACAGTAATCAGCATTGATAAACAAGTGGCCGTCGTAATCTGATATTGATGTAATGTTGAAAACTATTAAAAATGCAATCGTCCAGATGGCTAACAGGGATATCGTTAGTGTTCGCGATTTTTATGCATATAAATACAACTACTGGGAAGACATCGAGGACTTTAAAGGCAGTGAAACTGACTGGTGGTTATATGGAAATTGTGGAAGAGGAGGTGTGTTCAAATGCCCTACTGCGACTTACCTGTCGCTCGCTTCGAGCTTTCATCTTTGTTCTCCAGGCAGAGTACCATCGGAAGACTACAAACGCATGTGAACATTCAGTGAAAGCCTATAAACGTGCGGCTGAGTGGTACGACTATAACTCAAGGATACGTAAAACTGTAACTATTGAACTCAGGGGTAACTACATTAAAGATGAGGATGACGAGAGTGGTCCAGTAGTAGATCTCCGGAAATCTTTCAATAGAAAGTAAGTCAAACGCTATTTTTCCGTATTTTTATGGGCCCGAAACAAAACGAATTCCAATTGTTTTCGTGCTCATTCTTCTTTTTTTCCGGTAATTGAGATTATCGGCCACTGGTTCATGATAAAAAAAAACGAATGGGTACAAAAATAATTGAAATCCGTTTAGTTTGTTCTCGATAGCTTCCATGGCCTCTCAATATGACCTGTGCTGTACTGATTTACTTGAACAGTGCGATCATAATCTTATTTTAATTATCGGTGTCCTTCACTTCAAATGAAAATCCAACTGGGGAAACCCGAGAGGTGACTTTTACCCAGTGGTAACCACGAAAGTGTAGACACGAGTGATGTATTAGGTATCTGCATGAAGGGCATACAGTAGTACAGCACGATTTTTGCGTATTATTTGTACAATTCGTAGCTTATATTATTTCCCTCCGATACAGATGTAGCTTTCATCGAAAAAATTTCCCCGTTTGGAGCTGTACTATATAAAATATCTAATAGTATACGAAGAATGGGAAGAAACACAGATGTGTAGTTGAGAAGGGGAGGGTGAGAGAGATCGGGAATCGAGGATATTTACCTAAAGGGCGATCTCACAAAAGAGTCTATCGGAGATCGAATTCATTGCTCCTGCGGCAGCAGAAGCGTGGAACATTCTTCTGCCGATTGAGAACAATAAGTTAGTTAATGAAGATATAGAGTCTGAGAGCTCTAACGCTTATGTCCCCTTCGAATTCTTGAAATGAACAATGGATTTCGGACAAACGGCCAAGTTAATACCCTCAGTATATGATCCATCGGCGAATGATAATTTTATCGCATCTCACGACATATTTCTTGAGTAATTGCACTGTCAACAGCCAACCCTGGCATCTGTTTCTGTCTAACGCACGCACTCGCAACGCCTAGAAATTCATATTTGTCGCATAACACCCCAGTCTCTTTCCACTTCCCGCTATTTGGCACCCCCCTCACTCTATTCCCTTTCATTTTATCCACTTCTGCCATCGCATCGAAGGGGTGAACGTAGTCTCTGCCGCTTCAATCGCACGATTCACCCTTCCTGTATTACTTGAGGGTGAGCATTGTAATTACATTCCCGGTAGACTTTCTTTTTTGATAAAATATACACACTGCAAGCCGACCTGAATATGCAAATACGAGTCATTGAAAATATATTTCAGCAAGGATCGTATTATTTCTCCGTAACGACAGCGAATTGATTGTCCCCTGAATTTCTGTGTAGATGTTCCGGCCACCACCACTGCCGATTCACGGTTGCTGAGGATCATCCAGGGGGAGTTGATTGGCCAACTGCTGATCTGCAGCTCAAATATGCCTGCATACCCGGTAATAGATACTATAAATTACTTTGACTACCCCTAATTTTATGACCTTGGACATCTGTTCCCGAAAGAATAAATAGAGTGCGGTGTAGCGTCGGTTGTTCGCCAATTTGTCATTGTTAGAACAAATATGAAGCTATTTGTTTTGCTCTTCGATGAGTTTAATTTTTTGATCTTTCAATTCTTTTTTCTCTTTCGTTTTTGTGTCATTATTATCTACCCCTCTTTTTCATCCAATTCCCAGTGAATTCGCTATAAAATTCAGTTGAACTATCTATTTTTAGTTTTTAGGAATTTCTATACAGAATGTTTCAATGGTTTCAATTGAAAAAGATGTGTAGAAAAAGGTAAATCTATTGAATTCACTATTGACTTTTTCTGACAGAAGATGCAGTACGACGATACTGCAACACAGAAGTGAGGATAAACCACGGTGAGGCTGGGTACATAAAATCGCCGGGTTATCCTCTCTACTATCCCGGTGAATATTCCTGCGGTTGGGCCTTCAAAACCGTCCCAGGCCAAAAAGTTTTACTCCACTTTCATGACTTCAACATTCGCAGTAAGGCAATTGTATCTCATTAATGCAAATAGATCCTAATGAATAATTAACTTGATCAGACTACAACATTCGTATCGTATTTAAGGCCCTGAGTCTGATGGCAACTGCGCCGATCTCATCCGAATTCAAGACAGTGGAAATACGATATTCGAGTCATGTGGCACCCGCATCGGCACTCGAATTGTGTCGAATTCCAATCAGGTGACTTTGGATCTCATATCATCATCCAGGCTCTACCCCGCACGGGGATTTCTATTGCAATACGAAGGTAATGAAGCGCATGATGAATCATTTTTTACTTTTTGTCATGTCACGTTGTAAATTCGTTACAGCTGTTGGATGCCCCGAGACCCTGGCGCCTAATGGAAGTTTCGTTGCGAATGATACTGCCGAAATGAGGACCTTCCAATGTCACACCGGCAACATTTTTCCAGACACAAAGATGCCCACGAAGACGGTAAAATGTAATCGAGGGCATTGGAACGAGAGCATCGAGCATTTACCAAATTGCGTTGGTAAGAAAAATAGAAAAATTGCATTTTTTTCATTAATAGTATCAGATACAGGGTAAACATTGGTGCAATTTCAAAATTGTAGGACTTATAGGTATCGAGAAATTAAATAAAAAATGAGCTTTACACAGTGGCTTTTATGGAGTTATGATTTAATGCAACAAACACCCCCAGGGGTTGAAAAAATTTGGAGATATGAGGAATGATGTGCTAAATGTGATGGCGGCGGGAAAGAATGGGATAGCGGGGTGAATAACAGATATTTCAGTCCCCCCCCCCAGTCAATCGCATGCTTTCTCGACGTTCGTCGCGCGCCACATAGCATTTTCCGTATTTATTTTCTCGATATGTAGTTCCGGTCGATGGTTTAACAATTTTATCGGATGAATTAATATAATTTTCTCTACCACTGGAAAAAAAGTTTTTTTTCATTATTTCTTATCAAAGACGAATGACACCCTCAAAAGTTTGCGATTTCCACAAAAAAAAATGACTTCAAAAATACGCGTGTGGCTTTCATTCCTACGGCCCTGAGAACTGAACGGAGAGCGACCTTTTTTGAAGGGGGCGAGAGACCCTCACACAAATGACGAGTGACGAGTCACTGGGCGCAAAGCAGAGTGTAGTGGGAGAAAGTGGGCAAAGTTGTGCGCGCGTGAGTAGGGGAGTAGATAGATATATACGATGAATGCGTTCTGTTCCCTGTTTCCACGTGAAACTTTCTTGTTTGCCGAGCCAAGCCAGTCAAGCCAGTACAGTCGCGACAATTCGACTGGAGTAGCACGTGTGCATACGGCGTTAAAATATCTTTAGGAAAAAAAGCAGTTTAGGCAGGTGAGTGGGCGAAATATTAGCAGTACGAATGTACACAAACCCATCTATATTACCTCTCCGTCATTTGACGTACTCAGCAATTGATTCCCACGATTCTTTCATTTATATTGTTCATTCTTCATGCTTACACCGCGTGAAATTCACTGAAATTCGATCGATGAACAAACTATCAATGAAACTGTTGTAAGATGAACGGAAAGAAACAGATAACAATGGTCATAACAATGGGCTCGTTCTTGTCTTGATGCATTGAAAGGAGCCTATCTATGCATATTGTCGGTCGGCAAATGAACCCGATGATATGCCACTGGTATGGCAGTAACATCTTCTCTCCACAATTTACGATAAATCATCGAAATACATTTTTATCGTTGCGTAAGAGGAATGAGTTCTCGTGAATGAAAAACCAGCGGGCCCACATTTCCTTGATCGAATGAGATAGCAAACATTGAATAAGATTTATGGAATAATGATAAACTTGAGTTCAAAGGGTCATTATTTAATGTCAATACAAGATGATAACCCAGTGGAAAGAGCGGATCACGCCACTCAACACCAGATTTCAATAAGACCATAAGACCACTGGTAGAGAAACCCAGTAACGCATTGGATGTCTCTCGGTATGGTGATGATGTTAAATTTTTAACTTGCCAACCTTTGACCTCATAACCCAGAGTATTGTGCTTGAATTGGAGTGCTCGGAGATCTGATATCCGGTAGTGCTTCAACCCACATTCTTCAGTACTATTCAAAAATTAACTCTCGAGTGTATGCATAGTGCCATTAGCTATGAAACACTCAGAATTTTAATGAGTTTTTTATGGATAAGAGGAATGCTTGAAGCTCTACTAACACTGGAATTCGATGTTGCATCTAGTGTACTACACCAGTTGAAATAAATTTAGATAGGGGAATAAAAGAAGAGTCAAGTGACGAAGAATAAGGCAGTAAGAAGTGAGACTTTGGACAGTATTTTACTCAACTGTAGTAAAGAAACAGACGTTCGACGGGAGGTAAAAAGGGAAGGGGAAAAGACAAACAGAGAATTGGCTACAGTTTAGTTGATACCACGCGTGCGAGGAAGACGTGATGCTGCTGCTGCTGGATGTTCACAGCTGACAGCGGGCCTTCACGAAAGAGAAAACAAATAAATAAAAGGAGAACTCTCGGTTGATAGGATTTCAAATCCTTGGCTACGGTTTTTTTTCAACTGTGTTATCGATTGTTTATCGAGAGAGATATCACCATCATGATACGAATATTCACCGACACCTTCAGGAATCTCATCAGTGAGTGGTTTTTTATTTCATAACGTTGGTTTGAAATATTGGTGAAGAGCTTTATGCCACATTCCTGGTATTTAAAATTGTAATGACTCGGAAAATCTCCAACTTATCTTGGAAGATATTGCTATCAGTTGCATTTGCAGTTGATGAGATAGTATTTTGGAGACAATATTTTTGTAAGGTGTCAATTGATGACTATTGCTGTTCGAAATTTTTCAATTTCGATTCGTAATCAGTAGATAATACTAGAGGCACTCCGAAACTCCCTTCGGATGGGGAAAAGAAGAGATTGCGGGTTTATCGGAAAAAATAGCTGTTTGACCATGACGTTAAGATCGAGTAAACCGCTAGTGTCATCACTCCGGAGAGAAGAAAGAACCGATACATTTTGCGCTGACTACTCTGTAAGAGATAAACATCTATATGGATAAATATGATGCGAACGTGATGAACGCGTGATATCGGAGAGCAATTGGAAACGACCGAAGATGATATTATTTTGTTCATCACGCGTAACATTTTCCTTCAGTTTCATTGACAATCTTACTATTCTGTATGTACATGTATTGTATTTCTGGAAACTATGATACGAGTCTTGCGGAGAACTCTTATCAGAGACGCACTTGAAATACGAGAGTTGAAAGTTACATTCATTCTGATGAAATCGTACTTTTGATTTTCTTCATTCAATATTATCCTCTGCGATGGCGATGAAGCACATTCATTTCAATTTTAGATATCGACAAATGAAAAAGTCGAATAATCCCGTGCTCAATTTTTTCAGCTTCTTCTGCAACGATTCTAAAGGCAGAATCGGAAAATAATCGGCTGTCAAGCCTCTCAGGGGACAACACACCTGGTACAGGGGTGAGAATAGGACGTGGGGAGAGCGCAGACTCAACATTCAACATGGACCCAGCAGCACCAGCCATGATCAAACAGACCGACTACGTGATAGGTTAGTAAATAATTATTAATTTCATTTTTTGAAGCTTATAATTACCCCAAATATATACATACATCTGTTTTTTTTATATTAGAAACCCATTTACAGGGCTTGTGAGCCTCAATTTCAACACAATGTGTATGAATGTATATAATTGGACCGAATTCATGAGACTTTTTTGTTCACATTCTTTAAAAAACTTATCAATAGCATCAATAACAATGGATTACCCCAGATAGTGAAAAAACTTTGCACAAAATCCATATCAGCTGGCGATCGTTGGTCTGCATTACTCACGCTGAATGCAAAAAAAGTGTAAAGTTCGAGTGAAACAAGTTCAGAGTTCATCGTGCCACATGGTAGATTCATTCGTGGATGAGTCACTCCGTTTCATGCACAGCCAAGAAACTACAAGATATCATTTATCAAAGAATCCATTCATTACTGAATTATCATTGAATGTCATGTGTTGACTGTAGTATTTTGTCCCTGTTGCAGATGTATTATTACCTACGATCCTCATGGCGTTACTATTCGTGGGCAACGCCGTTATCGTTTATCTCATATTCCAGTACCGAAAAAGGTAATTGTCCATTCTAAGAAAACGCCGACTGTGTGATTTCTTCTTCGCATTGGCTCACCAAGTATTGTCATTCCCTTACAGAAAAATACCAGCGGCAGGTGAACGAGAGGAGATGAGAGAGCTGTCTGATGTCCCACAAGTTTGACCATGATTTCAAACAAATATACAAATATATATTTTAGCTCTAAGTCGAATGAAAAAGATGGAAGTTTAATGGCCTATTGCGAAGGTTCATTGCAGTGAGATGAATGAACAATTAAAATGACTCGAATTATGCAAATTTAGTATCGATACAGAATTGACAAGTTCCTTTGAAAGTTCTACGGCTATAAAGTGTAAACATGGGGGTTATAAAACTCGAGTGAAGTCTGATGAGTTGCAATACTCCTTGTAAAAAAAATATTCAAAAATACTGCATTAACGAGAATGCAAAACGGATTCGTCCTGCGATAAGTCGAAAGACAATTCATCGCATTTACAAAAATTTCCGCGCATCTATCAACATAATGATACAAGAAAAAAATGATTTTTACTTACCCAGTCGTGAGAGGAATACATGAGTCGTTGCTTTACCATCGAATGAACATTCTCCAATTGCCATGTATAAATATTTTGTATGTACATTACAAAAAGAATATAACGTGTATTATATGATGGACTATTAAAAAAACTCATTTTTTATATGTAAAAACAATCTTCTTCACTCTTTTATTCTTCAAAGTTGATTTTTTCCTATATATAAATTAAATCTCGCTGCTTTCATAAAATATACTTGAATTAATCTAAAAATATTTCTGCAATGGTTCCCCAAGTATGTCTTCAAGCGTCCGCACAGCGTTTTGCGCAATCTTCTCCGTATTCTCATCCTCATCTTCCAATAATTCAGCGAGGAAAGGTACAGTCTCCGGCAGCAGAGGCATGAAATCCTCTCCCAGTTTCCTTGCAATTTCAATCAAGGCACTCAAGGCTGCACTCCTCACATGCGATTTGTTATGTCTTGTCTTGAGTAAAACTTGGTAAACCAGTTGTTTGTGGAGTGAATCATCCTGAATGGCACTGGCAAATGAAGCGATGCAAGGCACCACCAGCTGACTCGACCGTTCCTCAAACTTCTCCTTCGATCCTTCCGTGTATTCAATGTAATCGACAATCGGCTGTGACAAGATGTCGAATTTTTCTTGATTGACAAAATTATGGGCATCGTAACTGAAGACTCTGTGGAGCGTGGTGAGAATGTTCTCAATCAATTCAATTCTGTCAGTTTCATTCTCCAGAGTATTATCTGCTGCTTCATTTGCAATAGATAAATTGTTCTGTTGGAGTAGAACAGCCGCATGTTTGAGAAAATGGCCGGCAAACAGAATGAACAATGATTTTAGACATTCAGCGATGTTGGCTGACAATCTGTAGAATGTGATGTTTCTCAATTTCTTATCGGAATTTCTCGCAGCCCAATCGTACAATTTATAATATAACGGTCTGAAAGTCGCTTCACTGAGTTTCAGCACCAGTGAGACTAAGCTCTTGCCAGCGCTCTCTTCAATACTAGTAATGGCTTTTTGAATATTTTCCTGTTGCTTCTCGTCTTCGTCAGAAATGTTGATATCTTCCCTGAATTGAAGAACACGCAAGAAGAAGGCTGTGATATCGGGAATAGCAGTCTGGAGGTCTGAATTTGTTAAATTCACGAAGGATTCAGCTAGAATAGCCATCAGAACCGGAATGCATTGATAACTCTCGGATTTCAAAAGACTTGTATAAGTTTTCTCAACGGCAGGCAGCAAAACCCTCATTCGAATACAACTGACAAGTTTTTGTCGGATTATTTTCAGTCTCGAGACGATGATGCCAATCTTCGGGTGATCACTGTCAGCGTAAAGAGAACTCAACTTGCATAATTCCAGCAATAGTTGTTCCAAATAGAGTGACAAGAAATTTCCAATGGATTCCACGATTTTTTGAAGCGCACTGATGATGCTGATGGTGACAACGTCCGGCGATTCTTGACAGCAACGAGTTTTCAAAAGTTTCAATATTGCTGGGAAAAACTTACTGAGATATGGAATCACGTGAGTCCTCATAGTGCCACAGAGTTCTGCCAGGCAGAGAACTATCGAGCCTAGTAGTGGTCCTTCCTTGGTCTTTAGGAATTCAATGGCAATTTCCAAGACAGGTTTGAATTTCTCGGGATTGTCCGATGCTAAGAATTTCGCCAACAGCTTGAGAGTTATGAGAGCAGTCTGTTGAATGACCTCCGTCTCCTGATTTAACACTTTCCCCTGGAGAGATATAGTCTCCAGAAGTGAACCGACTAGAGTTAATAGATCGTCGTAGTCTTCCTCGTTAAATTTCCTCTGTTGCAGACGATTATTCAGTAGCTCGAGTGATTTTCTTTTCACTGTTACGTGATGATGATTCATCAGTTTCTTCACACTAGCGATGAACACAGCATTGGGTAGTAATGCATTGATGGCATCCAGGGTATCACAGAGATTGTGAAGGAGGACTTTCCAATATTTACCCTTGAGTTTTCCTTGATGGAGATCAGCGCTCTTCGATGCACTTTCAATGAGCAAAACAAGCTCGACAAGAAGTGTATCATACAAGGGCTTTGTTGCTGCAGTTTCAGCTGCATCTAAGTGAGCAGTTTTGTCAACGAAATCAGGAGAGGATAGCAGGGCATTTAAGAATTGCACAGTCGTGTATTTGTAATGTCTCAACTGCTTCGGCGTGTTGTGCGCAACATCGAATATATGTTTCTTTTGAAACGAGAGATTTCTTTTGCTTGCCTCTTCCTCAAGTTCGACTGGAAGACTCCTGATAAATTTAACCAACTCAATGCAAACTCCAACTAATGTCTTCGGCAAAAACTCCTGTGAAATCGTGAGTGCGAATTCAAGTCTTTGTGAGGAGTTTTTCTTGTCCTGCAGAATATTATTCTGTGCCAATACATGACACTCGAACGTCAGAAGATAGAATAAGTGGAGATGATTCTCTAGAAGCTGAAGGAGTTTAACAAACAGGGGAATTCTTCTGTGCTCCGGTATATCAGCGAGTGACACAATGAAAATCCTCAGAATCTCACACGCGTGGGTCTCATCGTCAGCGGCATTTATTATCGGTACAATAGTCTCGATTGTCTTGGAAATTATTTGTATGGAGTAGGCGTCGTCCTGTCTCAGTACTGAACTTCCCATGAACGTGAAGATTGGCATGATGTTGTGGAGAGCTATGTCAATATTAGCGACCTTGAAAAGCTCAACAAGAACTAGAAGAGCGTGATGATGAGTTTGGGGATTGTGTGATGTTCTGATGCACTGTGAGATGAGATCAACCTGCAGGTGGGGATCTGGTACTGGAATGTTCATCGTTGCCAGTTTATGGATGTTTGAAAGCAACAACTGATTCGTGTATTGCAAGGGACTCTGCTCTTCAAAATTGAGACACATTCTCAAAAGATTAAATAGCACAGGCATTAATAACTTTTCATTCTTGATGTTGACAGCTTTCTGGATGAATTCGAGAATCGTTATACCACGTTTCCATTCTCGTGTGTTGATCACCTCAGGACGTTGAGAAATGTCGAGATTCTTGGAGCGTCTCTTCATCCTCGATGAAACTCCTGATTTATTTTTATCGTTACCATCATCTTTGGTGGATTTTGCTTCCCTCATTCGCTGGAGCTCCTCAACAACTAGATGTGCATCGACTACTATTTTCCGGACTGTCCTGTTGGCGACCGCCACAATACTGCCAATTTCGCAATCGGTAACAATGTCCACAAAGAGAGCAAAAATTTTTCGCTGCAGATTCTGCGACATTCTTCCAGCATTTTCAAAAAATACATGATCAATCTGCTTGATGAGGATGACACTCGGTGTATACTGTTCATTCTCAGTTGCAATGAGTAATCGATGATTGGTGATAGCTGCTTCAAAGAATTTCCAGACTGTCCTGTCATCAAGGGCCCCAACCGTTGTACTGTTGAATCTCTGTAGGATATTCTTCAACGCCATTGCCATGCTGTGGTCAGTATTCTTGGGATTATTCTCGAGCTTCTCCAACAATTCTAGCCCTTTGACACTCAGCTCTTTCAATAACTCAGGACCATTGACGTGAACAAGTACTTCAAGCAGCTGTGATGTCACATGAATTGGTGTGCTCTCATCGGAAATAATACTGAAGAAAAATTCTTGGGCTTTCTCAAGTTTCCCTCGAATGTCCTTCTTCAATTGAGCTTTCACGTCTGGATCCGGGGACAGTAGTGTGTAGAGTACCAGTGACAGTTGGTCAGGGTCCATGGCGATTTCGGACGAGCGCTTGGCGAGTTCATACAGCAATGTGGAGCAGCCTTCCATTTCTAAATTGAATGTTTGAGACAGTCTTTTGAGGATATCAACAGCTGCTTCTCGACACTGTTTATTATGTCTCGACAGAGCGATCAAAAAATTTGAGAGAAATACTCTGTCCCCAAATATCCATTGAAAAGAATCACATTTAGCGAGAACCTTCGAGGTGACATTCAGAGCATGGAGAGAGGTTTGTGCATTCACTGGTTTTATGAAGAATTCAGATAGAAACCGAAGCATATCTTCACCAGTGGGGAAGTGCCGTTGAAAGAAGATCTTCAAACACCAGGAGTAATGGGGCTGTCGTTTTGGGAATGCCATGCCATCGAGGAGTATCTCCACGAGGCGGAGGACAAGTTTTGTCGTCTGGGGATTTGCCTCAAAATCTAAAATCCTATTTGCCTTGAGCTCTAGACGTCTGTGGACCATCTCAAGGACGTAGGTGACAGCTTGAAGTGGAAGAATCCCTCGTGATGTGAGCTTCAATCCGTCGTGGATTCTGTCCCCATTGAGTTGATTACAATCAGGTAAACTCGCCACTTTGGGATATTTTTTTATCATCTCGGCAGCCATTTCGATCACCTCCAGGGCAAGGTTCGATGGCAGTGAGCCCACAGGCACTCGGCAGACAGATCCAAGGAGAATTAAATTGAAGAATAATGAGGTGGCGTCATTATCGTACGACGTTTTCATCGTTGTTAGGATATTCTCGGTCGGTGGTAGAATTTCTCTGTTCAAGATGTTGTGGAATGCTGCTGAACAAATCAATGCAGCATCAGCTTTTCGTCCGACATCCCTCTTGACAACACTCAGGTATTTATTTTTATTGGCAAAATCCGAATCGAGAACTTGCATTGCAATTTTTGTTTCACTCTCCGTGCTTGGGAAGAGGTATGGTAAAGTGGCGATGAAAACGCAGGTGTCATCCCCATCGTCACAGAGTTCCAGGAGGAGCTTGACTGCTGGTTGAGCTAGAACGTTCTTCTTCTCGGTGTGACATTGCGAGAGAAGAATCATTAGTCTATCTGTCAAAATGTCCGCTGGGAATAAGCGCGTTAATATCTTGACAGGAAAATTTAACAGCGTTCCAACGACTCTGGCATCATCGTCGTTGAATCGATCCAGCATTGACTTGATGACCATGTCTTGGAATCCCTCAGCAATTTCGCCAGGCGATGCTGCTAGACACTCCAACGCCATGATTCGTTGCTCAGCACTGTAATGATTGAGTTTATCGAAAATCTCCATTGATTTTTTCGTGCTCTCTATTCCATCGTGCCAAGTCGTTAAAAACTGGAGTGCTTCCTTGGATTCTGATTTCTTCTCACTTGTTCTCATCAGCTTTTTCAAGTATTCGTCGAATTGAACGGGATACCTGATCTCCAGAGAATTGAAGAGAGTTGATAAAAAGGCCTTGCCATCTTCGTTCAATTCCTCAGATATCAGGTTTGGCTTCAACGTGTTTCGTAGAATAACATCCACTTCATAATCGTCGAATCGAATTTTTTGGAATATATCGTTCACCATTCTTCTGATTCCTTCATTCTCACGAGGATTTCTCAGAACAATTTTTATTGCGGACTCGACGAGTGGAACAACGAATTTAGTCACTTTGATTCCATGAGACTTGACATTAGATATCTCATCGCAGAACCAGTCGAATCCGGATATCCTCAGCACAATTTTATCGGCAATAGAGTTGGGTCGATTGTTCGAGGTCTCGTAGAGTGAGCAAATGAGAAGTATCAAATCGTGTTTCAATGTTGGATTTTTCAGGGCTCTTGCAATCAGATACTCCACAGTGGCATCAGTCAGTTTAGTTTTTCTGGATAATTGCACCAGAATCATATAATTTCCAGCAATAAAATCAGTGACTGTGCTAGACAGACCTTTAACTAAAGATGGAAGTAGATAATTAATCTGCACTTCAGATATTTTCTCAGTTCTCTCGATGCTGCCAATGATGGCTGTAGTATAAAAAGCGTAGAGTGTACTCAGGGAGGATGCTCCATCGTCGTAAACGGTTGTTGCTTGGACCACATGATTGCAGAGTAGTTTCAGGAGAGCATTATCCACGGCAACGCGATTCACAAGAGTCATGGTGGACAGAGGGACCCCAGGTCTCTGCAGGGGCTGGAGCCAGTGCCACTTGTCAGACTGATTCTTCAACTCCACCAACTGCAATGCTCTAACAAACATCCTTGTCTCGTGATAAGGCAGTATGAGCATGAGGAAAGCATCCTTGTTGAACTCGTGGATGTGAAATCTGTAGATGAGCCACTCCAGTGCCTTGTGAGCAGTGTTCAGTAGAAAATACGGTGACAGGAAGATCAAAAACTTTTCTACTCCTGCATCCAAGCGCTTATTAACTTTTGCATCTTGAACTGAACGTTCTAGATTTATTGCACTTTGAGCGAATATTGTGGTTTCAAATTCTTTGAATACACTGGACAGTTTTATCAATTCCTCGAGGCCATTCTTTCCTGTAGAAGATTAACGATATTTGTATTCAATTATAGAGAGTTATTGGTATAGGGTGAGGCAGAATGGGCACTTGTGATATTTTTCTTAATGTTCCCATTTCACTTGAAATTTCAAGTGTCCATTTTGTTCCCCTATCATGCGATTAATTAATTACCTATATTGAAGACTGTTTCACGATCGAGATTGGCAGCCTCTCTTGGATCAAACAGAAGACTCGGACGTTTTTTATCTTGCAGTAATAAAGATGTTTGAGGCACACGCAGCTTCTGCAGCTGCTCTGCCAGTGACGTCGACATTTCTATTGTAGAAACTGCTAAAACACACACTCTTATTAATTAGAATGATTGTTGAAAATGTCCTTCAATGTGATCATCAGAACAATAATATCCACCGGTCATGAAGAATTATATTATAACCTATAAAGATGTTGTATCGCTGAATTTACATGGAAAAATAAACTTTACCTTTATTAAAACCCTGTAAAATAGCTCCAGCAGTGTTTATTTGTTTAGATTAGCCTGCTGAAAAAATAACGATAATAATCTATTCAAACAATTTATGATGAACAATCATAATGTATATGAAATGATCACTGGAAAACACGTGGACATCAATCAACAGTAGAGCCCCGTAAAGCGCAGGCAAAACTCGTCGCTGTGTTGAAAACAGACTTATAGTTCAGAGAGGTAAAAACATTATTGAATTTACGGACAGTGTGATGAAAAAGAATTTGAAGAAAGGAGATAATAAACAAAACAACGACACAACATTCTTTTCAATTCTTCAATGAATTATTAGTTTATTAAATGATTGCGCATGAAAAAAATGATCACTGAATATGTTTATCCATTTCTAAGCGAAGTTGCCTCGATCGTCTCTGCAGTTCTTCTTCATTAGCCTTGACGTGCTCTCTATTCTGTTCCTGAGTCATTTGTTCCATCAATTCATGGTTGTAAGTCGAGTGCAACATCAATGCAAGAACCCCCGCTCGATTGGCCATGCTCGCTCTTATCTGTCGCTCTTGCTCCACAAGTTCATCAATCTTCAACCACTGCCTCACTCTCTCCATATCTATCTCAGCTCGTCTCAATTTTTCCCAGACGTAGTGTTTTAAACAGTGTTTTTTCGGGGCTCGGCAAAAATCCCCAGTGGTGTCGAAGACATTGGTAACGAGAGGACAGCCACAAACTTCCGTATCACTGACTTTTGGATCCTTACAGTGCTCAGGACACAGAACACGAAGGCGCTTGCAATAAGTACGATTAACGGGATTATAAAAATCGCAGAACATAACTTGACCCTCGATACGTGTCTTGAAAATAGAACCAAAGGACGCTTGGGACTCGTATTTGTTGAAGCACTTCTCCATGTGTTTGATAGCCGTGCGTGAATTAATTTCATGACCACAGGTGATGCAGTACATGCTCATCTCAGTGTCGTCATTCTCATCCACCTCATAACTGGGATCAATAGATGCATTCTTGGCCCTTTCGACGATGCGATCGAGCTCCATATGCCGTTTATCCAATTCCTGGAGGATCCTCCGGACTTCGTGCTGCTGTTTTCTGACAGATTCCAAGGCACGTCTGTTGTTCATCTCAGCGACACAGGATGTCAATGACCACTCGTGAATTCTTTGCGGTAAAACTTGATAGATTCGGTTGGTCGCAAGTTTCATTCCACAATCGTCTGAGCAATATTTCGAGCCTAAACGAGATTGCTTCGTACAAGCTGGTCCATAACATTGCTGGGGAGGTTCGAGAAAATCGATTCTCTCGTTGCTAGAGTCCCTTTTTCTTTTTTTGCTGGGTTTGTCACTGCGATTGACACTCTTGGAGGGTTTCAATGGAATCCCCACGGTTCTGCACGTCTTCTGAATGCAACGCAGTTTCAATCTCACTGATGGGCCAAATTTTTTCAGGTCCCTGCAGGCATCACATTTACCGCAATCCTCGGTGCGCAGACAGCCGATACACTCGCCACATCGTTTTGAGGATTTTTTTATTATCGTTGTATCCCAGGCACCGTCGTGCTCATGTCGGTGAGTCCGCTCCTTTTCTTTGTATTTTTTCAATTTTCGATCGTCCTGCTCGGTCCTTCGGGGCTTGTAACGAGTTATCAGAGACGGATCTTCTTCTCTGCACCTCTGTAGATGAATTCTCTATTTAACAACATGTATTCCGGTAGCAATCTGATGGAAGATATTTTAGTGATGCACTTACCACACAGAAAAATTGTTTTATGTACTTTGCATCACGTTCTGTGATGTTGATACAGTCGCCGTGGTACCATTCTTCGCATGCATCGCATCCACTGAAACGTTTTAAGTATATTATTATTTTTTTTACAAATAAGTTATGTTTTCGTTTGAAGCTAGATTCAGGTCTTGTTTTTTTTAACAATTTCGTGTATAATTTTTCTCCCCAAGTGACATTAATTGAGAGTTTTAGTAAACATAGATTATCCTCACATCATAAAACGAGAGCTGTCTGAGCTCCTGCAAATGCAATAAGCCTGTCCATCCTGTTTCAATAACGTAGCGATTTTGCTTTTTCTCTCTGGCAGCATAAACTGCTTCGCAATTTCCTCTTTCTGTGTGAAAATATAATGAAAATGATCAACGAATGCATAACGAAGGAAATTTTGAGGTTAGTCGTCAATATCGCTGCCGTATTATCCGGTGTTTGATTAACTGAATGATTTTTCAATTCAATTAAAAGATCAACAAACTCACCGATAATCCGTGTCGTTTACTCATTGTTAGTTGATTTACAACCTTGTTGATTTTCTTTCACATTAAAGTTTTTGTGACTTTTACCCCCCCGCGCCGCCGTCACACTTTGCTGACGACTTCGAAGTTCCAAGAAAACTGCACGGTCGGTAACAGCGATAGTGTTCATAATAAAATAATTGACAAGGCCGCGTGGCTGACGAAATCCAAGGTGAAAATGAAAATTTTTTATTTCGACATTTGTATGGCCTTCGAGTGTTTCACTGGCATCTCAGGGGTCAATAAATACAGAACCAACATTCACTTGGCGAAAAAAAAATTGTAATGTAAAATACAATAATGTTTTTTTTTAGAATCCAACAACTTAACTCATCTGAGAGAAGAAATAAAACAGGAATTTAAATAAAAATATTTTATTGTAGCCATAAGTGTTCAATTGATAAGGTCAGCCATTACGTTGACAAAATATACAGCATAAACATTGCAACTTTGGCCAGTACACGAACAAAATATATGTTTTGCTACATAAATATACCATAATGTTTTAGTTCAATTATGAATTCAAACTGATCCGGTCAAATGAAATTGATTTGATCGAGGCATTCGCAAAGTTATCTCATACAATTGTGCTTCTCAAATGATCGAGCCTTTCTTTTTTTCCCTCGTCTTTGGAGATTGATGCGATTATCATTAACATTAATATCAAAAATTTCTGAACCACTCGACAGCAACAAACTGTTCAAACTTCTACTTCGCCTAAGTATTCCCTTAGAATGATTCTCAATAGATGGATAACACCTCAAGTCGCTTATGCTATGAAATTTGACTAATCCTCGTGCCAATAATTCGTCATTCCCCTCGAACAGTGCCGACTTCGACAATAGGAGAGGCTGTATCCTACTCAATTCTATGCTCACAGGGAAACCCTCTTTATCTTCATTAACTGGTGAATTGACTCCAAATGTACCTCTGGATTTGTGCCTGTTGAGAGATTTACTCGTCTGATCAATTAATGAGTGAGAGAGCTTGAGATCATCTCTGCTGGTCCCTGCATGATCTTGTTCGTTCAAAAGATTCGCGAGACATTTCACCTGTCGTTGACGTGAATCATAGTGTATGGCACCATCGTTATCAAGTCGTACACGTTTGACCTTCCTCTCAGGACTCGGGGAATAGCTCACGGTGTTCGTCTCAGCCACCAGTGGTGCCAAATTCTCTTTCAGAGCATTCACTTTTCGACGTTCGGGGGACTTGAACAATTTAGATATGTTCATGGCTAAAGTTGTCTCTCTCGTTGGACTCTTTGTGCAATTCATTTCCAATTTGATTCTGCTCTCATAATACGTTGATGAGGATCGACGTACCAGCGAAGATCCATTGCGCCTCCAGCGTTCAACTGCAGATTTAGGTCCGGGCCTGCGCTTCTGTCCTGTGTCGAGATCCAGGTTCATTGTAAATACATCATTAACGGTCATCTGAAACATTCCACAAGCCCATTACATTTTCATTTTAGTCTTACTAGGATTTTTCTAGAGGTGGAAAAATAATTACCTTCAAAGTGTTATTTTCACAAACACGAAATTTCAAGTCCTTCAATGAAATTGAATTGAGTAATTTCAGTCGATTTGAATGATCTGAGGCTGTTGTAATACCGGCCCTTGTGTTGATTGATGCTGCATCAGATTCTGCAATTGCATCCCCACTGGCTGATCTGAATCATAGCAATAAAAATCTAATTGAAGTATATGAATGGTATTAATAATTCAAGCAGCCCTACCCTTTCGACGGGCTGCGCTATAGATTTGGATATTTTTTAGTTGTTGAATATTCATTTTCATGAAAAAACAAAAAAAACCATTTTACTTGAAATTCAAGAATCATTAACATTCAAAAAAACTTTGAAAGTGCTCATTTTGCCCCACTCATCCCTACTTTGAATGCTTTTGTCAATATGAAAATCCTTACTTTGATTCGTAACAGCTTTCAGCTCCTGTCCCTCTGGATGGTATCTCCATGGAGTAGATTCGATGACTTCGACATCGGGTGATTGGCTCTGGGGTCTCGTCTGCAGGTTTGGTGCCTGCATCCCCGTCGTACTGTTAGAATCGTAGATTGTACACAAGAGAGAGTAAGGCACGGGGAACCGATAAAATAAATCATAGTCCTCGCGCGCGTTATTCTCGACAAAAGATACTTCCCATATGTTTCCCAAGAGATCGATACGAGCATTTCAATATTACTTACCTCAGGTTGCCAGGTGCTGTTGACTTTAACCCGGGCCTCGTCTGCCAATGGAAGAACAAATTCCTTCCCCATGACTTTCACTATCGCTGCATTTTCCAAGGAAACTCCGCGACCATAGGGATTATCAGACGAATCAGTCGGCTCGTCGGTAGTGATTTGAGGTACTTCGAGGGGGCAGTCTGTCCTCGGCCTCTTCGGATCTGCTGATACCACGTTGGGCACTGAATTGTTGGGATCAACTGCATTCTGCTGCACTGGCATCACCGGTGCTGGCCTTTTTTCACGATTCATCTGTTGATTGGCAACATTGAAATTCGCTTGCCTCAGCTGCTGAGCCATTGAAAGATGATAATTGATCTCCTCATTATCGGACTCCACATCAACCACCTCTGGAGTAGTATCCAATGTCGATGAAACTGGCACATTCTGGGCTTCTGATTCCCCAGCAAATTCCTCGAGTGGTAATGAAGTGACGTTGGTAATTTGTATGTTCATCACAGGACTCTCAGGGACGTGATCAGCATTTGGATAAATGGGAGCAACTGGATATAGTTGTTCTTGCGGTCGGAATATAGCTTGATTAGTGAAGGATATTGCAGATGGTAGTGGTGGAAGCTGAGTGGGCATCTGGATGTTTCCAAGGATCACCGGATCGTGCGAGGGTCCAACTGCGATGTGACCAATCGATTGATTACCCAGTATATCTGCAGATATATAAGTAGCCTCGATAACTGGTAGGTTTGCTCGCGGGGTTGGTGGTCGAGTATCCCCAAGTATCCTCAGACCGTTTGGTAACGAAGAGGGAACATGATGAATTGGAATGTTGATTTCATTGTTCGTCATCAGCACGTCCTCCGTGATGTTGGAGATTGGAGGTGCTGATTTCTCTGGGAAAGATTCCTCGTCACTATCGATGATGACGAGTTCCTCGGGAGAATTGGACCTCCCTGGTAGTGTCTTGGGGGTCGGCTGAGAGCTTGCAATGGATGATGAAGGTGTTCGAGAAGTTCCCTGGTTCACTCGATCAATTGTGGAAGATGAAGAGTCTGCGGTAGTTCTTCCTCGACGATTCTCTCCAAATAATCCCCGGGATGACTCTGAATGTGGGCTAGACGCTTCACTACTCGTCCCTTCAGAACTGACGTCGCAGGTTGCCCTCAACATCTTCTCCTGTTTCAATTTAAATGATCTGGGCCCAGGTCGTATGGCAGTCTGAGGTGGGGTATCAGGATTTGCTGGCCAAGGAGTCGGTCCATAAACAGGCTCCTCCACACCAACCGAGATATCAGAGTCCGAGCCATCGCTGTCAGAGTGACAAGAATCATCTTTGGTTGATGGATTCAGAGAGGGAGTTGAATTGTCCGACATTCTCGATTCCTCCGAGTTCTCCTGAGCGGTCTTTGTGAGTATCGAGGTGCATTCTCGGCAGTCCCACGTGGCATTTCCCCATTTCAATCTGCCACAGGCCACGTGAATACCCTGAGAGCCACACGTGCGACAGAGGATCAACTCCCACTTGGGATTCGAACTTGTGTATCGTCTGCCCTTGGAGCAGATGCATTGGCTCGCGTCGCATCGGTTGTGCCTGTACAGCAATTCCTGAAAGGCATTGGGGACCAGTTCCCACGAGGCGTCCTGACATGGAATGAATATTCCATTATCGAGCATGGCTTTCTGGAATTCTTTCTTATTATTGCAGAGTGGACATTTGAAGAAGTATCCAGCACTCATGGCGAGCTGCTGCACACAGAGTCGATGGAACCAAGCGTTTTTCTTGCAGCAGGGTGCCCACAGGGTCTCAAATAAATTATTTCGGTCGACATTGTCATAGCAGATGTAGCAGAGCAATTGATCCGAAATTTGTGCCTTGATCTTCTCGTCGATCTTCTGCTTCGGTCGATGATTGACGCAGTACGAACGAAATTCACCAAAGAATTGATGCAGTGAACCTGATTTTAACCCACAGGGCAAGTGGAATATCTTTTTACATTTCGTGTTACAACATCCTAGAGTGGCACCGATCTTCTTGCAGTAGGAGCAAGACAGTCTTTTTCCTCTTTTCAATTCATTTAGTATATCTAGAGTTAAAAATCCGAGAATTCCTTCGTCATCGCCGCCCTTTTGCTGCATATTGGATGACAGTAAGAGGCAGTAATAGTGAGTGGTGATACCATTGTACTTGTGAATCTTTCCATACTTTAGCTCGTTGTCCTCTGACGAACTGCAGAAGACACAGGTGGCCTCGGAGCCAGGAGCCCGGTCACTTCTGGAACGATCCTTCCTAGGCATTTTTCTTTTCTTTTCTTACTTCTATTTATCTGTGCAATGTACACCGAATCCTTGAGGGTCCCGGGTAATGAGAATCATCATTCAGCATGAGGAATCTCCCTCTCATGACACTTGAATCGTGTATCTACCATTGTTCCCACAAACTGTGTCATTCATTTCATTCAATACGAAATAAGTGATTTCTTTTCGTTCGCGTCAAAGTCCCTAATATGGCTCCGAAAATCGCTTGACAATACGTACACACTTGAGGTTAATGCGTCCGATGTTCAAGTTTTTCCCATTGTATCAGTGAATACTCTTTGGGTCAACTTCCCGATATTTGTGGCACTCTCAAAGAAATAAGAATAAGCAATCGGAAATTGTCGAGAATTCTTGGAATGATGATAAACTCTGAGCGAGGTAATCCCCAGAGTTGTTTACAGGAACGCCATTTTCATGTCAATGTGACGAGAGAACCTATAGGGAAATAGTACATCCCAACTATCAGACCTGTATGAATGGAGATTGCTCATTTATGAGCAGAATGACATTTTTTTTCGTTTTGAGAAACTTGGATTCTTTATTTTCAAGAAAATATGATGGGCTTGGTACAGCAATTTATCTCATGATTTTTGAATGGGCTTCAATAACCTCCATTGGATACCGTTTTGTTCGGAGGAATGCGATAGACTTGTTTGGTGGAGTATGCGATATTTTCGATAGTGGATGATGTAAATATGGAGATAATTTTAATAATCGATCATTTAAAAACTTACGAACAATGCAGTCAAGGAGATAGCGGCCGTGAATGGACAAAGCTCATCACTAGACGGCAATGGAGAGGTCCTAGAAACGCGGGAAAATTCGGGTGGCAGTGTTACCACGTTTGAATAACAAATGAATAAAAATATAGTGTAGTATAGCGCAAAGGCATTTGTTTTTATAGTCGAATTGAAAATTGTAAAAATTATTTTCACACTTTCTTTCTTTCATTATCTTCTTCGTCTATTGTAGTTATTTGTAGAATCATATTTTTTATTGGCTATTGGGTTTAGATTTTTTTTTCATTTTATTTATGGGAAAAAAATGATGATGAAATATTGCAACTCTCAATTTTTTTATAATTCTGAAGAAGCTACGACAATTGGAACTGGAAGAGCAGTTACTATGACTGTTAAAATTGATATTTGAAGCACAAATATGTGCATCAAACTAAAAATAGAAGGATCTCAGCGTGTCTATGTCCACCCTCGTCCCTGAAGGTCTCGCAACATCAATATTAGAGCCACGCAGGCGCGGGTTGAATGACACTTTTGGGCTTTACAGTGTCGCGAATGCCGAAAAGATCTTCCAAATTCCTCAAGAAAATTATAATCTCTCATTACGTGAATAATTTTTGAAAAATATGTCGAATTTCCCCGAGACGGAAACTGACACCGGTTCTCCATCCATGTCCAAAGCAGAAGACAACTTGTCGAACAGTGATGGTCCTCTATTGAAGAGAAGTTTTGCTAGAAATAATACTCCCATCAGGTTCGTTTTCCTGAAGTATGTTGAAACATAAAAATCCTCAATCATAGAATGAAAATTATGTGATTGCAGCCTGAAGAACGGTTCGAGCGCTAAAACTTCGAGATCCCCTTCTCGCGCACCTTCCTATGGGCAGTCTTCCTCCTCCTCCTTTGATTCTGAGAAAAAGCGCTACTGCCTCTGGACACTGACGTGTATTCTAGCTGTAATTGGTCTCTGTAATCTCCTCTTGAGTATCACAATTATCGATGTTCTAAGAGTTTCCCGAGGGATGGAGTCTCTAGAGGTGATTCCTGAAGAATCTTTGGTGAAATTCTTCGGTAATACCGATCTGGACCACGTGAGTATTGAATAATTCTCTTAGACAAACTACACAGACCAACACGCTGAAATATATTTTTTGTCAACGTTTTCTATTAATTCATTATCCCACCATTCCTGATAAAAAAATTAACATGAACAATTAGCAAAATATGAAAGATTCAGAAGAAGCATCATATCTTTGAATATTCTCGACAGGTGTGCGTTGAAAGGGGAATTTGCCAGGGATACGGTGATGAACCTGTTGAGATTTACGGGCATAATGCGGGAGTACACCTGAACGTGCAGAATCACCGTTACGACCACATAAGAAGTGATTTTCGCGTTCTCAAAAATATGACATCAGTCTCCCAAGTAGAATCTTTCGAAATAAAAGACCACCACGGCCACTCATTGTTCTCCACAAATTTTTCCAACTTTGGATCCCTCAGAGGAGTCGACAGGATCGACGTAAAATTGGCGCAGACACACAGAATAGTGTCTCCAGTGAATGAGACTCTGATGTTGGATTCTAAAAAACAAGTTTCAATACATGGAGCAGAGAGCCTCAGTATGGAGGGGAAAGAGATCATTCTTATGGCGAATAACGATGTGAATTTAAAGAGCAACGACAGCATGGTTCTTGACGCTACTAATGGAGTATTCTTGGACGTCCAAAAGATTCCAATAGCCCCAGCATTCGTACGGAGTGGCAGATCAGAAGCTCTGCAGTACAAAGTTTGTGTTTGCATGCCAGAGGGAAAATTGTTCAGGGTACCAGTGACACCAGGTAATATGAACTGTGCAAGGGTCAGTAGTTCACCTGAAGACGACCCCTGTCGCTAGATCGAACATAGCAATTACATATAATTGAGAAACGCGGAGGAACGAATTATTGTAGAGACTAGAATAATAAAGTACCTATCGATGAGGTATTTCAATTACACAGTTGACTTTATTTTTAGCATTCGTGGTGATTAAAAAATTCGCCATGTCGATCATTTTGGAGCCAATACATATAGAAATACGAATAATTTGTAGAAATTCATTGAATATGGAGAAATTGACAAGTTAAAAATTAAGAGGTCTCAGTGATCATCTCCTCGTTGTTCTCCTCCATGTCCTCTGACTGTTCTTGATCAGTCGGAGGCTCGTAAGCCTTGTCCAGGGGACTGGCGACAACTCCACCGGGCCACACACTCATCTCGACAGCGAGTTTGTTGGTGCCTTCTAGGAGGGGCCTAAAGCCCCCATGGGCAAGGACTCTGAGGAGAGTTTGGGCAGTGAGGCAGACCAGGTCTTGCTGCTCCAGGGTCATTGCTGTGTGTACACGAATATTCCCACCCTCGCAAGGATCAGAAATGCCTGAGAAAATTTTGCAAAATATTTATTATTTTCCTTGTAACTTGTAAATATGGGAATGGAAATACTCGAAAATATGAACGCACCTGCAGATCCCGGGAGGAATAGGCCTGAAGATAAAAGTTGAAGGACACGCCTGTAAGCCTGATTGATCGGCAAGGCCTGTCGCCCAGGATTATTCATAATGGCATTGTGTGCCAACAGATCCAGCATCCACGGTGAAAGTGGCTCAAATCCCTCGAATCTAGTTCTCAAGTCCCTCAGGAGTCGGATCAAAATTTTTATGCTCGTATGATGGGCGTTCTCCTCGAACCATCCCGAGTGTCTGATAGCTGCCAGGTGTCCTTGACAAATCTTGACATCAACGTGCTGCTCAGACTCTAGTTTTCTCAGATTCTGATGAAGAGTCGTTATGAGAATCCTCACAGTTGCTTCATTATTAGCGATATCGAAACCACGCTCAGTCTGCACTAGCCTGAACACGTCTTTTGGATTAACCGTTTTCAAGTCTGTGTACACTTTATTGCCCAGTGCTTCGACAGCTGTTTTAGTGGGGAGGGTTTTGAGAATTACCACTATATCTGCAACGTTGTGGCCTTTTATCATTGTTCCCTTCTTGAAGCTTCCGACTTTTCTCAGCTCCTCCAATTGCTGTAGAACAATGAGCTCCATAAATTTTAAACAAGTGGGTAATTATTTTTATTGAAGCCCTGTATATATTTTTTTTTGTTTTTGTGGTGAAAATTATGAGAACAGAAATGAACAATTTTTGCAGTTATTTAACTTGGTTAGGATGGCAGAGAAATACCGAATTTTAAAAAAATGTAAAAATGTTGAGGGTCATATTGTACATTCAATTTTAATTAATACCAAACAAAGGCCATATCAAAGTCTGAAATTGTAGAAAGAAACCATAAAATTGGTCCAAAAGTATCATGTTTCCAACGTTTAAACCATATTTCATAATTTCAACAGAAAAAGTTGGAAACCCAAATTTTTTTCCCACTCAAAAATGCTGAGAAAATTTTTCATCACTTACACAAGCCTCGAAAGTGCCAGGCGCGACAATTAAATTATCCAGAACACTTTGCAGCTTGACAACAAGATCAAGAATGGACGTTTGCTCCTTAGGAGTTGGGCACATGTCCGAATTTTTCTTCAACAAAGCCTGTGTCAAGTCCGACTCATCTGGTGCCGGCTTGACTGGTGGAAAAGCAGCTTCACAAAGGGTGTAATCGAAGGGATGCCTGGGTAGAAATTGTTTCCTCGGGAAACCCATGCCACGTCCCATTCCCCCTCGTCCACCCCTCATTATTCCTCCTCGTCCTCGAACCATTTTCAGTCTGCAAGAGAGTACAAGTGAAAATTCACTCGGTTCCAAAAATCGATAAAGCATAACCCTTGGCGGTGATGCTCTCGTGGCGAAATCTTATTTTATTACCTTGTGAAACTGTATTTCATCGAATATTCAGAAGAATCATACTTACATCAAGAGTGGAAACGTTTACTTTAGTTGATTCTGCTGATTTATCCTTCTTTTTTCTCCTGAAATTGCAACTTTGCGGCTTGCTAAAGAGTACGGTAGACGGTAGCGTCCGACAACATGAAGTGAACCCCATCTCATACCTCAATTACCAGTGACAGCCGTGCCAACACTCAGAGTTACTAGCAGTTGGCAGCCCCCCGAACGACTGTAGGTGTTATATTGATCACTTCAGAAGACTGAATTTGTTGAAAAGCAATTGTCATGGCCTCTGAAAGATACAGCTTCTCTCTGACAACTTTCAGGTAAATACTATCGACAAAAATGTTTGATTAATCTTTTCACAAAAATGATCCACTGAACCACCAATTGACAAGTGTTTCCAGCGTCATTTAACACCTAAATGTGACTTGCACAATCGACTACACCTGCAGTTAACCTCCACAAGTCCATTATCATAGTGAGAACTTTTTAAATAACAATGAAAATGTTTTTTGTCCAGCCCATCGGGCAAGCTCGTGCAGATTGAATATGCCCTGGCTGCCGTAGCAGGTGGTGCACCAAGTGTTGGCATCAAAGCTGCCAATGGAGTCGTACTAGCCACTGAGAATAAACACAAATCAATTCTCTACGATGAGCACAGTCTCAATAAAGTGGAGATGATCACCAAACACATTGGCATGATCTACAGTGGCATGGGGCCTGACTATCGTCTCTTAGTTAAACAAGCTAGAAAAATGGCACAGCAGTACTTGTTGGTTTACAACGAGCCCATTCCCACTGCCCAACTCGTTCAGAGAGTTGCCATGCTCATGCAAGAGTACACTCAATCGGGGTAAGGAAATCATAGAAGTTAGTGGGGCAAAATGAAAACTTGTCTCTTCAGGGTAGTTTATTAATCCATTAGTTGAAAAAAATTGAAAATCCCCAATCAAAAGCCCAAATTTGTCCCTGAGTTTTGAACATAAGATACACAAATCAATTATTATTATTTATTGTATTGTACCTAGGGGGGAGGGACAAATTGGATTTTAAGAGAAAAAATCAAGTGCCCATTTTATCCCATTCTGTTTTCAAGAATTGTTCACCTCTTAATCTGATGAAAATCATATTTTTCTGTTCAGGGGTGTCAGACCCTTCGGTGTTTCCCTCCTGATCTGCGGATGGGACAATGGAAAGCCCTATCTCTTCCAATGTGACCCCTCGGGCGCCTATTTCGCCTGGAGAGCAACTGCCATGGGCAAGAATTTCATTAACGGTAAAACTTTCCTGGAGAAACGTTATAGTGAGGATCTTGAGCTTGATGATGCTGTCCACACTGCCATTCTGACACTCAAAGAGGGATTCGAGGGCCAGATGACAGCTGATAACATTGAGATTGGAATCGGCGATGCCAATGGTTTCAGACGATTAGATCCATCCCACGTCAAGGATTATCTTGCTAATATTCCCTAATTTATACAACTTGTCGCTTTCATTTATTTTTCACCTTTCATAAGGATTTTTCAAAGGAGTTCATAGGAGTGGTAAAAAAAGTTGAATAAAATTTGAAAATGCTTTTCGGCATTCCGACTTTTTTCCATTTATCCCTAAAGTTCTGCACGATTGGAGGGAAGAAAATAAGCCGTTTTCAGTCATCAAAATCGCAAGATCGGCAGGGTGAAACTCAATTTTTCGTTTCATTTCCAAAGTATCTTTTCAAGCTTCAAAATGAGAACTGACTGATCGCAATTATGTATTATGGATCGGGGGACATTGATGATTTAATATAGAGGCCCGTTTCACTTTAACTTCCCCTAGATAATAAATGTGGTTTGTTTATTGAAAATTAATAATGATTATTATTGGTATATACATATACATTCATAAGCTGCGCAAGGAGCAGCACGCTTGGGATACATATGCGTGTAATTAACAGTGGACACCAGGTAGAATCACGGACCTTGTTCCGACTATCATTTGTGGTATAGTGGGACACATTGCGCCATCCATAATTAATATCGACTGCAAACAAAACGAATGCAATTTCTGCTCTACCGACACTGTCTGACCGACTGCAAGGACCGTGCACAGATGTAGTTGTGTGCGTATCATACCTTACTTCCCTCATATTTTTCACAAATCTGTGGACAGTCGTGGATGTGCGGAAGTACGAACCCCCCCCCCCCCCCCCCCCCCC
>NW_021680627.1:557173-569971 GCF_001412515.2 Diachasma alloeum | reverse complement strand
CCCCCCCCACACCTGTTTCACAAAACGACAATAATCGTGTAGTAATCATCCAATATGTAAATAAACAGAAAATGCGAAAAGGATTCTCTGGATTGTTGAGATGCTAGATCATATTTATTAGAATAGATATGAGTTCCAATGGAGAAAATGCAGAAATAATGTTGGATAATCCTGACGAGACGGATTACATCCCATTCTTGCCCAGTTATGACTTACCTAAAGATAAGATCCACCTTTATCGCCTTGAGGAACTTGTGAATGCACGCCTACTCGGTAAAATGCCACTCTTATTCACATAATTTTTTTGGTTATAAAATGGCTTGCACATCTATTTTTTAAGGGTAAAAAAAGATTATTCCAAGAAAATTATAGTGACTCATTTGCGAATGTCTGAAAGTAGTATTTTTCCTGGAAAAAAAAAGAATCATCTTTTTTATTGCTCATCATATTTTCCTCTAACCTCGTCCCCTGCTGAGATATTTCAACGATAATCTGCATATCCACTTTTTCAGTGGTTAAAAATTAGAGATCAAGCATAGAGTTTCATTCCCGAATATCTCTGAAACTAGTGGGTTTATCCAAAAATGCCAAATAATTGTTTCAGTCGCATGCGATTCTCCGATATTTACGAAATAATCTGTACATGTGTTCATTGAACGTGAAACGATTCCCCTCACTTTCATTCTAGTTCTGTTCTCTGTGAAAAGCCTAAATCGCTCTACAAGTAGCTCATTAAGCGAAAAGAAAGCAAAATTGATCGAGCTTCTTGAGAAACACCACCTAGACCATTACCTCTGGCTGTTAACGCACAATGGTGTCGACCCAGGGACAGAAGAGCACCAGAAACACCTCGAGGAGGAGAAGCTAGCCCATATCTATACGCACGCAGTCTTCTCCTGTGACACAGCAATCACCGATTTCCTGGTGAAACAGGAACAACTACTCTTCAAGTTCCAGATTATGTCTTACGAAATTCCCCAGGTGATGGAATTCTTGGAGAGAAATGGAATAGCTTTTCCAGAAGCAACTCCAAGAGAGAAAAAAACTCTCCGGGGTGCGTTGCATATTCACTGGAACTCTGATAAGCCCCGTGACCCCTTGGAGAAGATTTACAAAGTTCCCTGGCTTTCTTCGGCCGATCTCCTCAGAAGAGGAGAAGCCCTCCTCCATGAAGGCATTTGTTACATTCCTGAGAGCAAGATGAAGGGCGTCCTCCCAACATTATTCGATAAACACCTAGATAACGAGAGGAAGATGGAACTCTACAAACTCGTGGCTACAGTAGTCTTAACTCGAGATCAAGCAGTCTTCCTGCGTGCATCCCTGATCCCGACGTTTCGCAACAAAAAACGATACACTCGTGACATACAATTCGATATGAAAAACCTTGATAGAGACGTTGGTTCTTTCCCCCCTTGCATCAGAACCATCCTCGATAGCTGGAACAAAAAGAACCAGCTGAAATACGATTCACGACAGCAATTGTGGCGCTTTTTCCTCGGCCTTCAAACGAACCCTGTCGCTCTCGAAAGCCACATGAAGAAGACCTTTAAGGTTCCTGAATCGAAGATGAAGGAATACATTTATGAAATGAGACATACCTTTGGCTTGGTCGGGAGTAAATTTCAATACAAGACACCAGATTGCTCTTTCTATAATCATGGTCCGACGAGGTTTGCAGAGGTGGATGGCTGTCCTTTTACTAATGTTGATTCGGGAGATATTGAGGATCTGGGGACTAAGCTGACTGAATGGAATATTCCAGCTAGAGGTGAATTTATGTTTTAGAACTTGATTTTTTGGAATCGCGAGATTGTGCGATTTTAGGAAATATTATTTTTAGATTTGAGGGAAAAGGAATTCTCTAAAAAAATTTAATGAAGTATTTGAAGATCTGCTTAGGGATTCTGTCAATGAAAAAATTATAGAAAATCAGAGTCCTTACAGATGCAGTTTTTTTTATCAAAAAAAAATTTTAGAATTTCTCATTTCCATAATTTTTACAGCCCATCTTGAAATTCTCGATCACAAAGCCAACGGACACTGCAGCAAAGCCTGTGGAGCTTTTTTCACAGCAATCCATGGGGTTGAACCAAGGCAGGAAATCCTCAATCCTCTAGATTTTTATGCTGAGAGCATGGAAGCATTGAACATGAACTCTACCACGGATTTGGAGCGCGAGGAGCTGGGCTCCGAATTCTTCGACAAGCTCTTCAAAAGTTCACATGAGAGATATACTGCAGTTTTGGATGAGGCAATGAGGCTAGAGACTGTCCGGGAATGTTTGGAAGAGCAACCACTCGACGAGCATTGGGATTTCGATATAGAGGAGATTGAAAGGATGAACTGTAATTAAACTTACAAAGCATGTTTATTCGAGTGATAACGCAAAGGTTGTGCTTTAAAGACTAGTTCTGATATTTCGTACGTTTAAGAGATAATTCTATGTTCATTATTGTACATGTAAAAATATAGACATGATATAAGGCTTCCTTTTGTACTTTTTACGTTCATCCAGTTGTCATATACTGGCCAATAAATACTCTGAAAAATTAAAGAAGAAGATGAAAATTGTGTACATGTTTTACTCTCATTTGGAAGCAAAAATGAACTCAAAACTGATGACTCTTCTTCCCCAGAGAATTTGATAGGGGAGGTAAAATGGAGGTGGGGTAAAATGGACACTTTAGACTTTTTAAAATTATTCATAACTCAGAAACAAATTTATCAATTCAGCTCAGTTTAGACTCGTCACAAAGGGAAAGCACTGTTTTTTTTGTACTGATTGGTTTTTTGTATTAAAAAAAAAAATTATTGAATTTTATCAACATTTTAACCTCTCATTAACATTTAAAAAAAAGTTGAGTGCCCGTTTTACCGCAACCTCTCCCAAACCAATTTTCAAAATGATTATTTTCATTAAAAATTATTCTGCAATGACTAACCTGATGTTGAGAAATTCCATAAACGAGTGGTACTTTGAAAGAAACTGGGAAAAATTCTGAGTTAATGATGCAACTTTATTAATTCAAATACTGCTCGATCGCGATTGGACAGCGATGAAGCATCGCTCAGTCGCCGCAAGATGGCGCCACCGTACGCACAACAAAACGAAAATCCGTGGGATAGTCGGTCTGTTTATTGTTAGATGGTAGTAAACACGAGCGCGGGCTACTCAGTTTTCACCTTTTCACGTATCACCGAAGATTATTTACAATTGAGCTGCCGGAGTGAAACTTTATTCGCTTTGTTATTGTGTTATATCATACGTTCGGACGTATGTTGTGATGTAATGAGATTGATACTTAGTGAAAACAGTTGAATATCAGAAGACTCTGCCAAGTGTGTTGTGTTGTGTCCGTAACTTGGGATTCCATTGGGGGGGTTTTTATTTACATCGTGGTGATCATTGAACAGGAATTCTTTTGATGTGGAAAAAGTGTTGTGTCAAGGAGCCAACGCAAATGAAGGGTACGCGTCTGCAAGGTCAACAAGGGTGAGTAATTGCATAAATTTCATTATCATCGAAATCGAATAAGATCAAATAGCTCTGAGCATATCATGAACGTTTTGATAAGAATCACGTACTGCAGTCGCAGCTTATTAACACTTCGGTGTATTTAATGTTTACGGTGGAACTAATGTGTGATATTAAACGGATATTAAACATTTCACTAGTCGTTGACTGCTAGGTACGTACGTAATGAAGATGACTTTGGTGTTGCACATTAGGAGGAGAATAAGCAAAGATAGCAAGGCATGATAGGCGTTACGACACCATAAATTCGTTGAATTTCAGCAGATTATCGACTTCGTAAACAGCCCCTTGTTTATTTCGTTCGAGAAGAGAATTTCGTCTCTTTTTTATTACATATCTCGTAGGAATTTTATTCGTAGTCCAGGTGTTGTTGTCACTCCTGCTATTCGTATGGAATCTATCAAATGTTATTCTCCCATCCAATGACCGTAATCTCGAATTGAACAAAAAAAAGTGAGACATCCCCAACAACTTGGCTGAAATCTTTCATTATCTAGGCATTTGTACTGAACAATAGAACAGTTTTAATATGGCGTCGAGTGAAGAGGCTAAAAACAGCAGTTTTCATTCAGTGATTTTCTACTGCATTGGCGGGGAGAGTGAAACGAGAAAAGATGAACTGTATACATCTCCACAAAAGGGGAATACAGGCGGGATGGGTTGTATTATATACTATACAGAAGTGAAATCGGATATAGCATTCCAGACGAAGGTACAACCCAGTTGCGCATTTTGCAATTTTAATACCGGAATTACCAAAGTCCTCTACCCTTCTCCCTGCTATTCCATTCTGTTCTCTACTCTTTTCACGTTTATCTCTTCACCACGAAAAAGTTCAGAATTTGCATTCGAGCAGATTGTCTGGATGTCGTTTATTAAAAAAATTGACTCACGGACTTGTTTTCAACGTTTGCAGAGTGAAAATATAAAAAATGATAAAGTGGGTAGCGAAGTCAGTAGAGTAGTGCAGAAGACGAATGGATGACGAGTGCTAACTGTGAGAAGAATCAGTAGAGCGTAAAGAATTGTAATATTCGATCCAAAAGTTGTCAATCCATCGCAATCCAATCGGAAAATTTCCTCTTCTGTCCTGGAATCAATGAAGTCTTTCTCAATCATTATATTTCTATGTTCTTCACCGAAAAATACCGACTTTGTTGTTCCCAGAGTGCTTCAATATTGTTTGTAAAAGAAAGTCTTCGAGCCAGGGAAATCACTCTACTCTACTGGTTTCTCGTTATTCATTTCAATTGCTATGAACTCAGTGTTTATACGGTAATGACAATCTTTTGTGTGCCAGAAAGAGGAACATAGACGATGAGAAATGTTAGGTGTCGAGCAGTGAGTGTCTGAGATGATTCTAGAAAATCTTCGACAGAAAGGAGTTTCCTTTGAGCTGTTTTTATTCTCTGCAGCATGGCAGAGGTCCCACAGAGACGTGACGGGGATTTGTATGCAGGCGTTATGGTCTGATTGGATGATATTGATTTTTTTTTACCACAAAAATTTATAATCAAGACGTGAATTTGCCTCGCAGACTAGACAGCTTGTCATAAAAGAGAGAGGACGAAATTTGTCTAGCGGGTGGATGGGGAATTACGCGGATGTTTTTAATTGCATGTTTCGGGTATGCATGGCATAGCGTCGTGTGAGTTATCCTTCCTTTTGGCTTTAAATAAAACATCAGGTTGATCTCTCATCCTCTCATCCAGCGTAAAACCGTATTTTCCACACGGAGGAAACAAAGTTTTGATTTCCAGAAGGATGTCATTGATTTTCAGGGACTCATCTCTAATTTTTGGGAATCTATAACTAAATTTCAGTGATTAAAATCACTCATGATCACGGCCATTCCAGTCAGTGTCCAACATCACCAATAACTGGCGATAAATTTCTGAAAATCAGTGACATGTCCCTGAAAATTGAAACTTTTTGTTCTCTGCGCATCTGATTATAATTAAACTTGCGTGGCGATGGGTTTCAATTTTCGTTCCACCTTTAGTCGAGGTGTGTGAAAATAATTTCGTGGAAATGTGTGCATCATCCTCCGGCCAAATGGTTTTCTTCTTTGTATCCAAGATTTTTTTTTCGTCAACTGGACCCACCCTTTTGTCGTTCCATTGAACGCTTTTTTTGTTAGAGACTGCACAGTCATTTTTCTTAATACAAAAAAACACCGCCGAGAAACTATCGTAGACCAGGAAAATTGAGTTTGTCACAAGACGCTCAAGGGGTGAGTAGATTAACGGAGCTCTGGGGGGTCGACACCCTAATCATTTCCCTCGGAGTTCCACGCGATTGACATCAAATCTGCCGACTCACTCGCTCTCATCCCTCCTCCGATTCAATTTGATCATTTTGCGGTTGCCAAATCACTTCAAACCCCCTACTTACGGGAGCGAGAGACCATCGCACCACGCCAATATATTTCATGAGGATAGCGTCATTTTTTTTCAAGAGATTATTTTTCATGCAACAAAGGTTGTGTAACATTTTGACACAAACGGATGAAACCGAGTTACTGGAACAGCGTCGATTAAACAACTTGCTGACAGATACTGTGAAGTATAAAGTCGATGCAAGAGAACAGTGGAATGAGACATGCAAGCGCTCGAACGGTCAAAGCCGTTCATTCAACAAAGAGCTTCAACGCCCTCTGACGCGTTGGGTCGTCCCGACGCTCCGCTTGGCCCAAGCTCGTGTCGCAAGCTCCGATGAACAGGTATACATAGACTACTTGGGATGCCTCTCTCTATTGGGTAGCATCACAAAACCCTCCCGCAAGGGGAGTGTAATGAACGAGTTTTCCCTCTTGCATAGCTACAACCACGTTGTGCCTATGATAAAAATAGGTGTTTGGCATTTGTTAATCTACTTCACACGCTTCACACTTCACATTTTTTTAGCTTTGATTTTTTTTTCAAATTGCTATAAATCCTTTGTGGAATCAATGACCTAGAAACTGATCCTCACTTGGTGAAAAACAAAAAAAAAAACAAATACTTCCCTTTCAGTGATGGATTGCTAGATCATTTTTGATGGACTGAGACAGGATTCTTCGTGCAACGGATGAAGAGCATAACTCTGTCGAAGATACAATGAGAACTACTCTGCCAGTAGAGAAGACGTAGACGCGGTGGATCGGTGGAATGTAATTAAGCTAACGTCTACATGGAGGCGCACAACCAGAGAGAAGGGAAGATGGTCTACTGTCAAATTAAACGGCGAATGGGTAGACTGGCCTCGTTCGTCATACTGATTTATTTAGGACCAATGAATGGAGACAGACTGACTCTCAAGGGGCGACTATTGCGTACTTACAAGTACAGTTGGACAGTTATAAAGATGTAACGGATACAAGTTGAAATCGGAATTAAGAATAGGAGGCAGAGGGATTAGTTTTGGGCTCGTTAATTTATCGAGAATGAGCCTTGGCTGAATGGATGAAAACCACTTAAATATTACTATTTTTGGACGGCTTGGAATCACGAGAATCGTGTCCATCTAATTACCCAATTAAACGTAAAGATTTAAAGCATCAGAAGAATTTTCATTTACGTATTGTCGTATTGAATAGGCGAAACGATGTTTCACTCTCGGTGGAGAGTCGGTGGAGATTGTTCAACGCTGCACTTTTAGATAAAAATTGAAATTTCATGGACAGTTTAGTAACAAGGCAGTGTCTATTCACACGCTCCACGGTAACTTTGACCGGATAATACGGGACGTTTTCCCGTGGATTCAAGGTAATTTCTATCGTGGATATATGGGAGATCGTGGACCTTCAACTTTTACTTCTCAAATTAAATCTAGACAATAAACTAGACACATCGAATCAATTGATACATGATATGCAGATAGTAGACTAGTAAATAATTTTCTTAAAATATTAATTCGTTGAATGCGAATATCAGTCTAGATTAGCGCAAATAAAAAATGAAATAAATAGTTTTTTACTTACTATTTACTGGACGGCATTGTAACGGCGTAATGTTTCTCTCAATCCACATGGTGCAAATCACTTCTTCTTTTGGACTTGCAACAGAAAAGATTTCCGCAATGCTATCCTCATGAATGTTTACCTCCAGAAAAATTTGCACTATGATATACATAATGCTCTTGTGAGTCGTGCAGAAGCTGTAGTGTGGTGTAAATATTATATATACCGAGGTGAGGAACAATGCAAAGCGTTTATCGTCACGCTTGGGCAAAACCTCGACTCTCCTGTGATTTTCGAAATTTTCCTCTGTTTTCAGTCAACCATGACTGAGATTGTAAATTTTTCTCTCATTTTTTCTCTTCATTCACAATTCATTTGGGGATATATTATTCGTTGTGAATTAAAACGCCTCTCCATTGTTCTGAAGTATTAAGGACTTTGAATAACGACAGTTTTGGTCAGAGTCTAGACACTATAGGCACTGTGGGGGCTGGTAGAAATGCACATGCGAGGGTCTGGGACTATAGGGACTATACTCGTGGAGGAGTTGAATCGCGAACAGAGCGGTACACGAGCCACGTACTATTGCCAAAGTTTTGAGATATACGAATACTTGTTTTTGCAAAATGGCGGCCATTGGAGAAGGATAGCTCTATATGGGTTGGAGTATTATCAAATAAAGTACGTAAAATGCTGACGTCCAAACAAGGGGCCCGGATAAACACGATTTAGTGAAAAAAAGCTGAGGCTCAGGTGAGGTACCGTCGTATGCGGCTGAGGAAAAACTTTTAAATCATTTAAAACTCTTATATTTTTAACTCTTTTACATTTAGCAATGAAAAAGAAAAGCTTTCATGAGATTTCGTGCGAGATTCTGGCCAAATCTGATGGAGAATATTTCCCTTTCAAGTTGCTGGCTCTTTTGAGCTCGTTGGCTTTACGAGCCATGTAAAATCCTAATTTTCAGTTTCCTGAGCATATCGAAAATGCAATAGAGTGCACAGAGTCTTACATTCGCCTCTGAATATTTAAACCCACTACTTCAGTTTAGGGTGAATAAAGGAGGTGAGACTTGCAGGGAAGGCTGAAGTGAGTATAGGGCCGATTAGTTCCGGCGCTTTATCGTTTAACGGGAGTTTACTACCGGCTACGATGACGTGCCATATAGTCTGGATTATAGGATAAATATCACCTCTATTCGGAGTAACTTGCAGTTGCGATCGTAAAATCGGCTAGTTTCTACATTTCGTTTTAGTTTTTTCTCTCATCGATTGATCCAATTAGCAAGAGGTTGCATTGTTAAAAATTTTTAACTGAAATTTCCGGTATACTGTTTAGAATTTTCTATTAGATTTTAGGTCCACTGAGATTTCAAGGCATTTCGCCATTCGTTGCAAGTTTATGAAAGAACTTGCAACTGGCTATTGCACGAGGGCCTTCAGGCAATATATTGACTGATTTCTATTCAATTCCATCTTCCATAACTGAATTATGTGATCGTGAGAACTGTACCATGTGTATCTGAATGACAACACTAAATGAGGAAATATTTATTTTATATCAATTTTTGACGGAAAATTGTCCCCTCCTCCCCCCCCCAAGGTTCTTGACGAATGAGGAAATATTTAAGTGAAAAAAGGAGTTTTGATGAGTGGAGTTGGAGTTTTTTTGATTGAAGAAATGAGGTTACGAAATGATAATGCAAACAGCTCTGAATACAACGAGCTTTATTTCATTGTTAGCATGAATATCTGTGGTGGTATCAAACTAACGGTATTTCACTCCACCACCTTAAATCACAATGATGAGAAATTCTCGACACACCACTGTGTGCTTTAGATTCCCTCGTGCATGCATGACACTAGAAGAGGTTTCGCATCTTCTTTAATTCATGATTATTCATGCATATACCTTTGCCAGACAGGTTGAATTGTCTGCATCAAGCGAAAGAATATAGTGAACATGATGATATTATTGTGTGGAGACCTGAGAGTGAACACTACGTGTTCGTGAACGCAACAATTTTTTATTTTTTCCACGATGAAATTGTGCGCATTTCGTTGATGACTTTTTTTTTATTGCTCGATCCAATTGAAGGGGACAATTTGGCCAGGCTCTGGCTTTGGAAGTTCCTTGTAATTGGGACCACTGGGGGGTGTCGGTGGTGGAAACGATGTCCGTGTGGTGGTCGAGCGAGATTAATCCGCGGGGGCTGATGTGAAGGGTAGGTAGGCATTTTTTTTCCAGCACGGTCATCCTGGTGAATTGGATAGCCTTGGACGGGCATCTCCAAGAAGATTGACGATTAAGGATTGCTTGCTCCGCGTATCTCCTTGACGAATGAAACTGTCAGAGTAACGTGAGACATCAATAAGTACTCAAAACGTGGAGATTAATCTTTTTAACAGAGATATGAAAACTGATTCCCTCCGTGGAAGCAGGCCTTGTTGATGATGGGTGTGTGGGATTCACCATTGCAACAATGTCGTAGCAGTGGTGGAGATAAGGATCTCTATACATTACGAGTTGGAGATACTCCTGGGTGTGCTTTCCAAGTTTCCATGTACAGAGGATATTGCCAGGATCGATTCCTCGAATCCGTTGGGATGTCTAAATTATGCTTCCGGTATGTCAGTGTCGCATTATTTTTCCAATTCCTCTGTGTTCAAATTTGTCACGTGTACCTGGAAATAGTCAACTTTGTATGGATAACTCGTTTACGCGAATTTATGCCACGCGAACATCTCGTAAATTATCGAATATTTTTGAGCGCTTGCTATCATAAATTTCCCCTTGGTTTTTCAGTGGTAAAGTTGGTTTTTATATCTCGTCCAGTCTCTTCGCTAAGTAGCTCAGTTTAATATTGAAGATACATGGTTATATTAAAAGCTGGTGTAAGCAAAAATCGATACCTTAATACACAAAGAAGACTTTGAAAATGGGAAACGAGGCCACTTGGCTGATACCTTGTTTCATTTGTAATTAATTTAATGCGATTTATGATCTTTCATGCTTCTCTTTTTTGAAATGCATAATTTTTTTAATCTAGTTTGACAAGTAAAAAATCGAACGCACAAAATTTCTCTCACAGTTGATGCAGCGATGCAAGCACCGATAATCCCTGAATAATTGAAAGTACTTATGAAGTTGAATTTCGATGAATTTAGTGGATGAATTGATAAAAAAAAAATTATCATTCAAGTGGAGAACGACTGTGCAGAACAAAAGTCGTACCGGAAATTTCAACTAGTCGACCACATTTATACCCAGTCGTTTCTCGGCTGGGTTATGCCTGTTATGACGAACGGCCGGTGATCCCCTTGTGACCTGTTTGTGAAGTTTATCGCCGCCCCTTTCGTGTTCGACGGCGCTCGATGGTGAAAAAATATACGAGCAGCCCCACAGAGTAGTATCCACAAGCTCTCTACACTATTCGCATCAGACTAGTGTGTATCACAGCTTCCTCCTAGAGTCAAGAGTCCGCTGGTCCTGTCATCAAATTTCGCCACGAATTCATAATTCATCCTGGAGCCATTCTCCTTCATCCTCGCTGTTGATATTTTTTCTTTTTCTCGCAATTGAACGCTCAAATTGTTTGGCGCATAAACATTCAATATTAATTCTCTGAGTTTATTCGAGAGAAATTTTCCCAGACAAAAAAAAACGATTATGAGAGTCCAAGTTTCTTTAATACAAACGGCCAGTGAACTTCCACTAGTGAGTACTTCGTTAACTTTTTTCTGTTCATTTTTTTTTCCGAAGTTGGTGAAGAATGTCAAGCGGTCGATTTGCCGCACCTAACCCTCGTCGTACCCCATGGGAAAACTCCAAGTAAAGATGAGGCAATGTAACTTTTTCCCCTCAGTTTTCATAGTTATAGTGTCTCAGGTGGCAGGTACACATAGACGTTTAAAACGATGGCTATTGTCCTACGAGTTGGAAGAAAATCGCGTTGTACACGTGTACAGCAAGCATTTCCCTTGATGTAGTACTTGCCGGGGATATATCCAAATCCTTAATACAATGGTTGTGCGGTTTAATCCTCGCTCGGTGGAGTAGGCAATAATCCCGAAGAAGTTATTCCAGCTTCGGGAGTTTCTACTGATGGCAAGTGAATCCTATCGAGGATAATAAGTCAGTTCCTCCTGTTTCCACAATTGTTTGAGTGATATTCTGGATATTTTGCAATAAACTATTGTCGAGTGAGTCATTTGTTATTAATATACCTATACGAGAGTACATTCTGTTTATGATTTGATTCCCTTGGAAGATCCATAATAGAATCCTGCTTGCATTGGTAGTTTTCAAGTGGCTGACAGGCAGAGTCCTTGCATTAGCATAGTCCTGACTAAGCTGGATAACCCTCCCCACAGCCACTCGAGAATTCCCGGGGACTCTTGGTGGAAATAAGGCGATACTGTTCCGAGACGAGTATGGGATCATAGAAGGGCGTTTGAGCGTGCAATTCAAGTGCTTGAAATTTTCTTGACACTCGGTTCGAGCAAGCAAAAAGTCTATTCAATTCTATTACATCTTCACCCGCTTTCTTATCTCCCATCTTTATCTTGATTGAATAATAGTAAAAATATATGTAAAGGTTTCTCTTTGCAAGTACAATTGAATTTATGTTATTTACATGGCCACTCCCGAGTCGAGGATTTGGTTCTGATTGGACGTACACAGATCTTTCAAGATCTCTCCAGAACTAGATGGACCTGGTAAGTCCTAATCAGTTCTGCGACGTACTTTTCCAGAGACCATTCGAATCCTCAGTTCTTTTCGGTCCTGAGAAGTCCTCCTCGATGCTACCGAGAACGCGTGATTTTACGAGCGGGTGAAGGGGAAGGCATGTATGCGGAGGGTTGAAATTTGTAGCCAACGAGGAGACAGGGTTGCAGAATATATTTTAGCCACCCTCATCTCCCCGTTTGCAGGCGGTGTTTAAATAAAAAATAGTGAACGTTGATTCTGTATTTATTGACCCCCTGATGCCAATGAAACCCTCGGAGGTGACAGAAATGGGGAAAAAAAATTTTTCAGTTTCACGTGGGTCAAGGGTGAAAGTCGATTTTCGCCAAAATTGAATTTTTTCGCCAAGTGAAAGTTGATTCTGTATTTTCTGACAATTCTGATGGTGATTCTTCAAAAATTTATTTTAAAAAAAGTACTAACTAGCAAATGTTTTTTATTAGCTCGCAATTTTCTTCAAAACTACTTCAATGAGGAAAAAAATAAAAATTTGGAATATCTATACATGAGGGGCTAATTGATCGGATCTGTTCACCCGGCTAAAAAATTCGATTTTGGCGAAAGTCGACCT
>NW_021680627.1:541999-557163 GCF_001412515.2 Diachasma alloeum | reverse complement strand
TTTCACCGGCCTCCACAGGGTCAGATTTTCGGTTTTTACTTGGAACAAGGGTCAGATTTGTTAACACTTTCTTTTTTTATTTGGACAATGCATGCAAGCGGAGGGGCAAGAGTGGCTAGAATAGATTCTGCAACCTTCTCCGCTTGTTGGGTAAAAATGTCAAGCCTCCGCATACATGCATCTCCCCTCCACCCACCCGTGAAATGTCGATTTTCCAGATTAAAAAAAAANACACCTAACAAGTGCTGAAGTGGGACATAACCAGAGGTAGAAAGGTCTCGGAAGCACTTGGGAAGAGGCTTCCCAAGACCTATCCAGTTCTGAACGGAGAGACCTAAGTAGAATTTGTCAGGTCCAATTATTCGACTCGGGCTATAGCACGTCTCTCCTTCTTTTCCGTCGTCGTCGTCCCCAGCGCAGCGGGGACTTCTCCATCCTCCATGTCTACGGTTACTCCTTCTCCTGTAATTTTTCTACCACTTGGCATCTTCAAATTTAGTTTCGCGAGCAAAAAGTCATGATTAGCCATGGAAAAAATAACTGAAAATCTAAAGTGGTCTATTGGAATGAGTTTGAGGTTCATCGACGTGTGGGTATAACATGTCTTCCATTGGAGCCATTAGCAGGGTCGTGACAAGGTACGGACTGGTTTACCCTGGCCGTTGGCACCAGCTGTGTCCCAACCAGGATGATTAACGAACCCAGTGGTGAAATGCATAATGCAGCTTGGTTGGCTTTCTCTGTTATAACGAAAGGGAAGGCAGTGTATGGTGTGTGTATACTATACTCTGATAGTTTCATGATGTACCATGCACTTTCTACAATGCATTTTCGTTTCAAGGAGGTTGAATTACTCGAATATGATGAACCCAGTGAGAAAATCGATAATCTCTACGTCAGAACTGTCGATACTTGGGTCGTCACTTGGTGGTGAGTAAAAGTTTCCAGCATTGGATGAGGGTAGTTGGTACCTGACGTCTCTTCACGCTCTATCAGTGATATGTTTTGCCCATCCTCTTGACACACCGGTGTTACGTCAGGAGAATCGTAAAGTATGTTGAGTGGCCCTGGATGAATTGTTATTCTCTCTGCCCTCTGTAAACCATCATGAGTCCTTGATGGCCTGAGAAGCGTGCTACATAACTGACTGAGAAACGGAAAATTGTAGTTTCAATTAAAACGTACGTGCTGTATTGCCCGTGGGTTTACGGCCGACTCGGACGGCCCGACACTGCCTGCTGCTGCTGCCTTGAAACTTTAATGGAATTTGCATTTCCTCAGAATTTAAAGCTTTACCAAGCGGCGCGACTCTGATCGTTCTTCTCTCTACCCCCTTCTCTACTCTCTTTCTATACGCCCTGCTAAGACAGTCTGCCAAGAAGTAAATCAAGCTTTATTCCACTTCTCACTATATACTTCTCCGGTGAGAGCAAGTTGAGGGACACTCCATTGTTGGATGAAGCATTACAATCGAGTTAGGGGAATGTTCGGTTGCATCTAAACGTCCGCATAAGGTGGCAAGTTTGAGGGTAATTTTAATCTCATTAATGTAAACCCGAGTCCTCTCTGGGAGGGCTTTAACGGCCATAAAAAGCTCAATCCCGTATGCGTGTCTCGATTTTATCATTCATACCCATTGACCTACCGCAACTGGCGGGTCAACTACGTGTCCTTAATTCCGTCTAGGTATTTAACTTCATCCTAAAAGGATTGGGAAGCATCAATCAATACTCTCGGATTTTTTTATTTTCAATTATCGCGCTACTCACGATTTCAATTCCAATTTTCACACCCCTAGAAGTTTGATGCCATTGGTTGTGAATTATTTACACGCCATTAATTGTGCTCATTCACAGTGGGGACTATACCTATAGCTATCAGCATGTTTGAAATCAAAATAGAATGAAAGAGGGGAAAGGTTTGATCTGATTGGTTATCTTTCCAGATGGAAGACTGGCTTTATGACGCTATAGTATAAGAGAGGGGAGAGATGGGACTGGAAGAATAGAATGGGATGGGCTGCAAAAAGGCGGCTCTATTTAGCCTAACGAGACGTTAATCGATGATTTAGTGGTACTGAGCTCAATCGTGCGTTGGAGATATGCCAGTGAGACGTTTCCTCTTATCTACGGGTACATGGCGTACCTTACGTCATCTGGCCACCCTTCGCAGTGTTTTTTTTCTTGAATCCTCATCTCTATTTTTTTTCCCAGTTACATCCACCAACTTCTCGTTGCCTTCCCTTAAGAGTCTACATGCCGCTTCAATCCGTATACTAATGAGGGTTTTCACTCAGTACTTTGAGCAAAAAAAGGGCTTCATATTCTCTGTTCTCTTTTTTTTTTCGTCGAGCCCCACGTGCTCATACTGTCATCGTAAAATATTGCTGGGGTGTAAACTTTGGAACAAAAACAAAAAGAAAAGTACAAAGCTTTATCTGTTTGTAGAGAATACGACTAGCCATATACACGGAGAGCAGCTGGAGAGAATATATTCAGCATTGAAAACTCTCTAGATAATTTTCCATGCTCCTTATGTGCCTATTGTCTCGTAAAAAGTGTCTCGAGTATAATGAAAAAAAAAAAAAAAAAAAAAAAAAAAAAAAAAAAAAAAAACTTATTATCCATGATCTTGGTACGTAAATCCAGACACTTTTTACAGCCTATTTTTATGCGTAGTTCATATCACCTACGAACGACTTGCGAAAATTTTCTTCTCTTGCTGTCTACATCATCCTTCGTATCTCGTTTTATCCATTCATGAGGATGATTAGGCATGTTTTCACTTTTCCCTCCTTTGTTCTCATTTTTACCATGAGATTTAGTGCTTCGCTGCATTCATTATGAAAACACTGTCTGCATTTTCCTTGTATTTTTCCCCTTACGAGTTGAAAATTTCAAAAAGTAGCCATGAAAGAACCACTGGGACAATCAGAGAGACATTTCAAGAGGACTACTTTTGTGCATACACAGGCCATACCATGATATCAAAATGGAAACTGAGCAATTTCAACTTTGATATATGTGCGTTATGCATGAGGACAGTTACTTTGATGCAACAATGGGTCATACAGGGTTAAAGTGACTTTATAAAGTCTCGAGAATAGTCTAGTCACAGTTAGGGAATGGGTAAATATGAAAAGTCGTGTAGACACTGATGTTGGACGACGTCAGTGTCAAAGTGAGAATTACTTCGCGTCTTAGCATAGTTTTGAACCGCCGATAAGTTCAATGGAGCAAGTTTCACATATACATTTCATGCGGGTCTCTAATACTGTCGGGGCTGGTGAATGTCTCAGAGGCGGACTTTCAAATTTTCCACAGTCCAGACACGTTTCAAAGCACGACGTTGTGATATTGACATGTCTCCTTGCAAATTGGATTCATGAAAATTCCCTTGAGCAACTAAAAAAAAATTGAATTGTCGATCATTTTTGTTTGATTTTCGATATTCTAGATCTTTGAGAACACGAATGCACGGATAACGTTTCATACGACAGTTGAAAAAAAAAAAAAAAGGACGAGGCAGAGGTAAAAAAGGAGTCTTGCACATAGATACGTAATTGGAAGCGCTCGTATGACAAAGCCTCACTGTCCATCTGTAGTTACTGGTTTCTTAATGTCTCTATTTTTTTTCTGGCAACCTTCCAACCGTGCTCTCAATATCACAGTGCCGCATATTCAGTACGTTTTCTACCCTTATGACTGCGTTTGCGGTTTCTAGGTCCCTCTCCAACGAACTCCGGCATTAGCCTATTTTTTGAATTCTTCTTTTCAACTTTTGTTTTTCATCGATTATCTCGGCAATACTTTATCTCCAATAATTTATCTCGTGAGATTTTCAAGGCGGATTCAGGAACGAAGCGAGGAAGCGAATGCAATTGATAATCCATCATATTAATCAAGATTAATCAAGATCATCAATCAATAGATATCTCGTGAGCTTTGCTGGAAAAAGAGGAGTTGGCAGGTTGTAGAAATTTCACGAAAATTTATACCTTCCGAGTGTCTGAAGCGCCACCCGACGAGTCAAGTGTCTCGAGTACGAGTGGTGGCTTTTCCCTCTTCCCTTTACCTATTCAGAAACCCTATGCTTCCATGCACACCAGTGGCTGGGAATGACTCGAAACTCAATTTCTACTCTGAGAAGAGGTGATGACTTGGAGAAACCAGTTATGTTCGTTTGCCATAGTCTCCAACTTTGCGGCGATACTGCTGACTATATCATATCGATCATATTGTTAGTAAAATACAAAGAGATTTCAATTGGTTTGTCTAGACTACTGAAAAAAAATTGAAATTTCAAGTTTTACTGAAAAATGAATGAAATTTCAAATTTTTGAGGAACAGAAACACGAGAATTCCCAAAGCAACAAAAATTCATTGAATAATTGAGCTGAAATTTACAGTCTGCATTGATTTTTCCATCAAATTGTAAATTTTTAATGGCAACATACTTTGAAAGTTCAGTGGAGATATAAGTTGGTAACAATATTGAAGAAGTGTATTGGAAACTTGAGCCAAATGTATTTAACAATGTATAAATGACCCCACAAAAATGATGTTTGGATAGCATGTGAGTAATAATTAATGGTTAATGAGCTATTGAATGTTTGTGTTGGTAAATTGTGTGAGGATATCAATTTCGTGGCGTAGGTGAAACAGTGGGCCATGTAGTGTGTATGCGAACAGCTCGGTGATTATGGATTACCTAGGAACGGCGGAGGGCATCCAGTCAGCGGCAGAGATAACTCGACACTATGATGTTTCTCTCTCTAGTGGTTACATGCATACATATATGCCAAGCATTTTGGTTGGCTGGTATGGTAGTGTGTATGTGTCATACAGGCTGCAATATAGTGGCTATTCCCTGGAATATATAACTCGAGGACAACGCGATGGCTTTGAATCGCCTTATACGTCATTTCAAAAGCTCTCAACTATATTTCCATTAGTGGTTTATTAGTGACGATGAAAAACGCCCTAATGACTTTAACTGGTGTGTTTAAATTTATCTAGTACTCGTTTGGAATGGGGGTGTTATACCGATCAAGAGTATACCGATAAATTACTAGATGATGTTTTTCACCCGAGTCGAATAATTGGACCTGATAAGTTCTACTTAGGTCTTTCCGTTCAGAACTGGATAGGTCTTGGGAAGCCTCATTAGAGGGGCCAATAAATACAGAATCAACATTCACTTGGCGAAAAAATTTGATTTTGGCGAAAGTCGACTTTTCCCCTGGATAAATCCAAGATCCGACACTTTGGCCTCCGGTGAAAAAATTTTTTTTTCATTTTTCACTTTTTCCACATACTTTTGATAGTTCTGAATAGCCCGTCGCTTAAATAGTTGGAATCAACGTTCACCCGGCTAAAAAATTCGATTTTGGCGAAAATCCACTTGCCCCGGAAAACCCGAAAATCTGACCCTTTGGCTGGGGCCAAAAAAAACGGTTTCTCAGTTTTCACTTTTTCCACATACTTTTGACAGTTCTGACTAGCCCGGCGCTTAAATAGTTGGAATCAACGTTCACCCGGCTAAAAAATTCGATTTTGGCGAAAAATCCAAGATCTGACACTTTGACCCTTGTGACCCTTGTGATCCTTGAGCGACTTTCTTCCCGGAACAATCCAAGATCCGACACCTTGGCCTCCGGTGAAAATTTTTTTTTTTCATTTTTCGCTTTTTCCACATACTTTCGATAGTTCTGAATAGCCCGTCGCTTAAATAGTTGGAATCAACGTTCACCCGGCTAAAAAATTCGATTTTGGCGAAAATCCACTTGCCCCGGAAAACCCGAAAATCTGACCCTTTGGCTGGGGCCAAAAAAAACGGTTTCTCAGTTTTCACTTTTTCCACATACTTTTGACAGTTCTGACTAGCCCGGCGCTTAAATAGTTGGAATCAACGTTCACCCGGCTAAAAAATTCGATTTTGGCGAAAAATCCAAGATCTGACACTTTGACCCTTGTGACCCTTGGACCGACTTTTCCCCTGGATAAATCCAAGATCCGACACTTTGGCCTCCGGTGAAAAAATTTTTTTTTCATNTGTTTTTTTTTCATTTTTCGCTTCTTCCACATACTTTCGATAGTTCTGAATAGCCCGTCGCTTAAATAGTTGGAATCAACGTTCACCCGGCTAAAAAATTCGATTTTGGCGAAAAATCCAAGATCTGACACTTTGACCCTTGTGACCCTTGGACCGACTTTCCCCCCGGAAAAATCCAAGATCCGACACTTTGGCCTCCGGTGAAAAATTTTTTTTTTCATTTTTCACTTTTTCCACATACTTTTGATAGTTCTGACTAGCCCGTCGCTTAAATAGTTGGAATCAACGTTCACCCGGCTAAAAAATTCGATTTTGGCGAAAAATCCAAGATCTGACACTTTGACCCTTGTGACCCTTGGACCGACTTTCCCCCCGGAAAAATCCAAGATCCGACACTTTGGCCTCCGGTGAAAAATTTTTTTTTTCATTTTTCACTTTTTCCACATACTTTTGATAGTTCTGAATAGCCCGTCGCTTAAATAGTTGGAATCAACGTTCACCCGGCTAAAAAATTCGATTTTGGCGAAAAATCCAAGATCTGACACTTTGACCCTTGTGACCCTTGGACCGACTTTCCCCCCGGAAAAATCCAAGATCCGACACTTTGGCCTCCGGTGAAAAATTTTTTTTTTCATTTTTCACTTTTTCCACATACTTTTGATAGTTCTGAATAGCCCGTCGCTTAAATAGTTGGAATCAACGTTCACCCGGCTAAAAAATTCGATTTTGGCGAAAAATCCAAGATCTGACACTTTGACCCTTGTGACCCTTGGACCGACTTTCCCCCCGGAAAAATCCAAGATCCGACACTTTGGCCTCCGGTGAAAAATTTTTTTTTTCAGTTTTCACTTTTTCCACATACTTTTGATAGTTCTGAATAGCCCGTCGCTTAAATAGTTGGAATCAACGTTCACCCGGCTAAAAAATTCGATTTTGGCGAAAAATCCAAGATCTGACACTTTGACCCTCGTGACCCTTGGACCGACTTTCCCCTCGGAAAAATCCAAGATCCGACAGTTTGGCCTCCGGTGAAAAAAATTTTTTTTTCATTTTTCGCTTTTTCCACATACTTTCGATAGTTCTGAATAGCCCGTCGCTTAAATAGTTGCAATCAACACTCGCCCGACTATAAAATTTGATTTTGGCGAAAGTCGACTTTCCCTCTGGAAAAACAGAAAATCTGACCCTTTGAAAATTTGAAAAAAAAACTTTTTCAGTTTCCACTTTTTCCACATACTTTCGAGAGTTCTGAATAGCCCGTCGCTTAAATAGTTGGAATCAACGTTCACCCGGCTAAAAAATTCGATTTTGGCGAAAAATCCAAGATCCGACAGTTTGGCCTCCGGTGAAAAAAATTTTTTTTTCATTTTTCGCTTTTTCCACATACTTTTGAGAGTTCTGAATAGCCCGTCGCTTAAATAGTTGCAATCAACACTCGCCCGACTATAAAATTTGATTTTGGCGAAAGTCGACTTTCCCTCTGGAAAAACAGAAAATCTGACTCTTTGGCTCGGGGTGGAAAAAACAAATTTATTTTCACTTTTGTCGCGCCTTCGGGGGTTTCGTTGGCATCAGAATTGTTAGAAAATACAGAATCAACTTTCACTTGGCGAAAAAATTCAATTTTGGCGAAAATCGACTTTCACCCTTGACCCACGTGAAAATGAAAATTTTTTTTTCCCCTTTTCTGTCACCTCCGAGGGTTTCATTGGCATCAGGGGGTCAATAAATACAGAATCAACGTTCACTATTTTTTATTTAAACACCGCCTGCAAACGGGGAGATGAGGGTGGCTAAAATATATTCTGCAACCCTGTCTCCTCGTTGGCTACAAATTTCAACCCTCCGCATACATGCCTTCCCCTTCACCCGCTCGTAAAATCACGCGTTCTCGGTAGCATCGAGGAGGACTTCTCAGGACCGAAAAGAACTGAGGATTCGAATGGTCTCTGGAAAAGTACGTCGCAGAACTGATTAGGACTTACCAGGTCCATCTAGGTCTGGAGAGATCTTGAAAGACCTGTGTACGTCCAATCAGAACCAAATCCTCGACTCGGGTCTTCGACTCGGGGCACACGTCAAAATACAAAAAGAGTGATCTAAATTTTAATTTAATTAAATCAAAGATTGTTGGCTGTCAGTAAAGTTGAAAGATCCCATTTTTCACTCTCAAATATTCGCTGTTTCAGTCGAGCTTGCTTCTACCATTATTGACTCTGGGCGAATGAAGGGGACTGACTGTATGCCTTTGAGTTTTCATGCCAGTTTTTCCAACTCTTTTTGCCTACATACGTTTATTCTCTTATTCTCTTCCGTGTTCCCCCGAACGAGAAAGTAATTGGAGCTATTAATTCGTAACTCAATGATGTGCACTGAGCATTACCCATTAGCAGTATTTTGATCCGTTGAATAATTCATTGGACGGTAGTTTGCAAGCTACTCACATGAGAACATTTATCTTACCGTAAAAGAGCCTGATTTCAACATTGTGTATTGACTCCTCACGTCATCTCCACGGATTTAGGAATTTTTTTCCGTGTCCGGTCTGCCGAGAAAACGTCGTGCTTGGGAATTAATCGGCCGTGTGGCACGTCAACATCAGAAAACAAGTTACCTCGGGTACGAAAAAATTCGCATCGTATTTTACCACAGAAATAGCATTGCAGAGAGGGGAGTAATGAAAAAACGCGACTGGAATTTGCTAACAAATTGCTGAAACCGTTGACAACTTTTGAAAGAACATGTGGAATTGATATAATTGCCAACGTTGATTGGTTATTAGGAGTAAAAAATAGTGGAGATTAGGTCGGTATTACGGAGGTACGGAACGAGTGCCTTGATGTATTTATGCGATGGTGCTGAATGTGAAACTTTGAAATGAATAATCATGTTAACCAGTGAACGTTTGACATGTAAATTTAGAAATGTTGAGTGATGTATGTGGGTGCAAAGTCATAGTAGATAGGAGAAGACATTCGGTGTGATGTGGTTGGACAGTGAATCATTGGTTACCGTCGGTATTAACTGGAGCTGCTCACGCCTCTGTAACTGGAAGCGATTCAATGTCACCTGCACATGAAATGCATCCTTGTAAAAGTGGGGAGACGATAAAAAGAGGAAAAATTATGATGTTGCAAGTGATACTTCCGCTTTGACTATGTTGCAATATTCTAGTAGTTGGGGTGCTATAAATAATTCGCATCGCCATAGATATCGGTGGATCCTATACACACTGAATATCCCTGCAAGTGAGCAGGATACGTAAGAAAACTTGAAATATTTGATGCTGTATGCGGGCGGCAGGTGCTCAACGAGAGTTACCCTAATTGCCCGTACGCAACTCGCGCTGGAAATTGATGAGCCACGACATTTATTTTTAGTGTCATGGAGAGTTGAAGAAGAAATCCTCTTCATCCAAGTCACCAGTGCCATTAGATCGTGACCGATAGAGCAAAACTTTTGGCATCATCCTCAAAACTATTTCAACATCTTGTAAATTTTAATGTTTTTCCACTTGGCTCTATGTGCTATAAATTAATGCGGTCTCATGCAAAAAGCTCATTTTGTCAGAATTTAAATTTCCACTGCAGTGATTGTAATTATATCTAATAACCAGTCACCAGACGATTAATTTCGTACTCCCTTGAAGCATTCGCTGGATTTTTTTCAACTTGAATTTTATTATACAAAAGTTGGGATTCTTGAACGAAAAGTCAGAAGTGGATAAGCCATCATTTCACTGAAAAATCTGATGTTCTTCCGGTTAACTCGGCACACCGGGGAACGTGAATTACACGGTTGTCGTTCGCAGTAGTACAGCCAGCGACACTGGCAACGTGAGGCGATCCACACGGTAGGGTGAGTCTGAGCAAGTTGGTGGTTCGGTAGAAAAATAAAGGAAAAGAAAAAAAAACGTCGAAAGGTACATGAGTTGCCAGGTCCACATCGTGGCAAGGGCGATAGCGATTGAAGAAAGGACTGCGGCTTTGTCGTTTAATAGTCCACCAAATCGAGCGTTGCAGTGACCACTGCCGCGAAATAATTGAATGCCATACCTGGAGTTACCAAGCAAATGGGGAAAAAGAATAATAGTATGGCAAAACGAAAGAGTAAAATAATGTGAAACGAGGAAAAAACAATTTTTCTCTGGGAATTGAATTGGCTCACGAGTAGAAATCACACTGCGATAAAGTGCCTCAGCTGAATTTGTCCAAGCAGGACTACTGAGAATCAGGTAATGGAGACAGAATAGTAGCTGGCGAGTTGGTACAGGAACAACGCGGTAGACGTGAAATCGGATTACTCCCTCTGTGGTTTATTCTCGAGGCTTTACCTTCCCCCGCGTCCATCGCCCACCTTTCCTATCCCTTTGGACTTGGAGTTTGTGCATAAGATATTTCGATGAAAGGAATTCTCTTCCGAACTTTGTGCGGGCTTTTTCAATGTTTACGTTTATTCTTGACTACCCCAAGGCAAGATTGATTTCCGTCCTTCCGTTTGACACAAAAGATTATCTTCACTCTCTCAATGTGAAGATCGTTGCATCGATATACCATCGCTACTGATTTTCCTCTCTCGCTCCCATATCCAACATTGAATGTCATACGAAGCATCAGTGGGAGTCGCATTTTTTTGTTTGCGGGGTGCATTGCGGGATTAAAGATGCCGTCGGCATGACCTTTTTTTTGAGAGAGCGAGAGAGAAAAAAATAGAAAGCAGGCGCAGGACAAAATCTCTCTCCTCTCTCCGTATAATTCGTAGTATAAAAACCGGGCTATCTCACCGTGAAGAAAAGAAATGAGTGTTGAAAAAAAAAAATGAAAGCCAAGAAAATACTTTTTCCTCTTATTTCTATGGGTTATACCATTCTTCTCCAGAGAATTCAATCCTTTCAACAACTCCAGCATTTTTTAATTTACATTCCCACTGGAAGACAAAGTTTTAATGCAAATACAACTGGGTGGTATCATTTTACATGTGCTGTGAAATACATTCAAAACTCAAATGTGAAGCTTTTCACGTATAAACATTGGACGAGAAACCAGTGAACGGCAATAGGAGTGAGGTGACCGTTTTGCTCATCAGAGGCCACCTCGACCTCTATAAGTCCGCCAACGCTGCAATCATCGCAGCTATTACCTGGGCTTCAGTTTATCCGTGCACGATGTTATCAAACCCTTCATAATTACTTCACCTATAGTGAAATGGCAAACTGTTTTCGTCCTTCACTCTCTGTCCTCAAATTCACAACACTTTCATCTCATCATCCGCCCCAATCTGACCTGATTTTAAACTAACATTCAGAAATTTGGATATTCATCATAAGCTGGAACTCTCATTCCATGCAGTCCGCAAGTTTCACATGGAACTGCGAAATATGACTCCTCCAACTAGCAACCGGCGAATGGATGAATCTATTTACCTGAGAAACTGGGATACAGCTATGATGCATTCAAACTCATTCACAAAGTTCTGAGTGATATAGATCTCTGTTGCTATCTGTGGCACACAGACAAGAATCAATGGCTATTGAAATCGAACTTTCTGAATAATCATTTGCTGTTGGCATATTGTTCATTCAACAATGGAGATTAGTAAAAATTACGTGACAGACAGAGTGTTCGAAAAAATTACGTGCATTTTTTTTTTTGTTTCCGTCGAAAAATGAAATGGACGTAACTTATTGCCGTCGTATCACAGTACTCAGGCAACATAACGACCTGCGAGAGAGCCTTTCGCTTTATATACCCACAAGTAACCCAGTATGTTTCCCGTAGATGCATGTTTATTGCTGCATTAGTTGGATGCCAGAGAGGGAGAATAAGCCGTCCGCCAGGATTTTCCTGGTTTGCATGAGGATTTCTGTGAAAACAGTGGAATATCCAGTCACATATACGACAGGAAACATTGAGAATTGTGAGAACGGCTTTTCGTCTATATGTACTTGGCCTCTTTAATTGACATTGAATGTATTCCGTACGTAGCTCGGCTTTTCTCTCTTCAAAATGTCTTAAACCTCTCTGATGAGCCAGTACCACTGGGGGTTAAATTAGAATGAAGGTCTCTGTGGGACAGATTAATCGGCAAAAATGAAGTTGGAAAAAAATGAGAGGGGGGGGGGGAAAGCGTTGAGGCCGAATATTCCGAGGGGAGGTGGGCGCACTGGGGTATATTAATCCGTAATGGCAAAACGATTAGTCAGGGTTGGTAGGCTATGGTGTATGCGGAGGGCCACCGTCAGTGGCGCTGACAGTCGCACGCGGGACCTGCCAGTGATTAATAATCATCGCTGTTTGCCACACCGGTATCGGTCGTCTTCCGGTTTCCGATTGCCCAACCCCATCCTCCACCTTTTTATCCTTTTTAGCCTTTCTTCTTCATTCTTCTCGAGTACCAATTAAATCACAACTCCCATAGATAATTCATGATAAAAATAAAATTGCCGCTCTTTAAATCCCTCTTCATAATTAAAATATTAAAATTCATCCGAGGGGAATTTAGTTGGATTCACGAGATGGAAAATGTTCAGGTGAGAGGTTGAATCTGTCCGGTATTTTGGTGGCGTCGTTGATCGTCGTGTGCAGGTCGAAAGGCACCTCTCACCCCTCTATACCGCACACGTGAAAATTCAACGTCGAGCCATTTAGGGGTGAAGCGCGGCGAGAGGAGGGAAGATGGGTTACGAAGGGATGAATTATTTGGTGTCTCCTGCACTCTGCACCCCGACACTAGCGCTGGCACTGTCTGCCTCTCCTCTATACGACCCTCTGCCGTTGACAATGTCATCCATAATGTTCGTCCAGCTCGTGTCACACATCGCTTCCGCGGACACTTTTATGCTCGTATCTATCCTCGAGAGAGGAAAAATAATGTCATTCAACGAACGAGAATGATTTCTTTATTATTTATAAACTTTCAACATTCCCTCCAATAACGCTGTCACGTACATCACAAAATTGTTGAGAAACATTATGACTCTTTATAATGTCACATCGCCGGCAGGCCCTTATCCATCGAGTGTGGGAGCACATTCCCAGGGTAGTTGGTCGGTCTGGCACGAATTAATTGGCTCGTAAATTAGCCCCTGGTATCCACAAATGGTGGGTTACCCCGCATAGAAATCACGGTCGCCCAAGTATGCCTCAGCTACGTAACATAAGAATACGCCTTTGATGTACGAGGTATTCCAGTTGCGTCATAATTCTTCAGTTGGCATTAGCACTATCTGGTGTGCGCTTGTGGTTGGTAGTGAGGCGGTGGTCCTGTCCACAGCCCTGCCCTAAACGTATTATTGCTGACTAGACGAAATTATAAATTTCCGTGGAATTTCTATTCTGTTGAACAGGCGCGAACTCGATAATTATCCGAGTTCCGGGTTCAACGATATTTATAGCGTATTCGCCCGGGGTTAGCTTTTGTATTATACAGTGGTGTTGGTGAGACAGAAAGAGATGTAACGAGTTCGTTAGAGTTCAGTGTATTCCAACAGTGGGTAGGGCTATAATGCGGTAGAGAGTAACGTTTCGTCTACTGTGCTTTATCTAGTTTCACCGAGTACCTTTTACAACGAAATCTACCCCTGGAGTATCTCTCAGGCATCTCTTGGGTCTCTCTGCACCTGTTGCGGTCCCAGAGAGTATCCAACAATTCTCTCGGTCCGCTTCTTTCAGTAACTATGTGAGAAAATTTACTTCTTTTTTTTTTTTTTTTTTTCTTCAATTGATGTCATACTATGCCGCAACTTTTATGACTCTTCAACTTTCCGAGGGGAGCTTATTGAGCCAATATTTGAGCTCTGGCTTTTCGCAAAATCCCGAGGAATTGTCAATTTGCACGGGGGTAATTATCGAATTTACATCGTAGGAAGGGCATCGGTGGAGCACAGCCAATGGATGGGCTTTTACAAACACGTTTTGTCCTCGGTTAACTGGTTTTGTTGGCCGGTCAAAACGAGAATGATAGAGGCTCAACAGTGCTAGTGGTAAAATGTTATCAGGCTTCCGCGCAATAACGCTTGCACTGTGTGCGACCACGGAAGCTTCACGATGCGCTAAACGGCTTATCAGTTTGTCCGATGACTGTATACAATCTCTCTCTCTCTCCCCCTCCAGAGGGGGAGGGCACAGGCATTTATCCTTTCTCCTGAGCGATAGGTATATAATGGTCATCAACAATGAACCACTGCGGCATTCCACTTCGATTGGCACTTATCTCGTTTCATCCATTTTTAATTCCTCCTTATTTTCTTCCATCTGCACTTTTTCATTTTCGCAGTTTCTGCTGACAATTTTTTCCCCTGCATTAGAATCGCAGTATTAATAATCCTTTTTTTTCGGTGAGTATTTACACTGACGATAGGCGGGAGATTGAGAAATGCTGGAAGGAAGATATTGAACGGGGAGAACAATGCAGCGACGGCCTGAATTTTCGGATTGCAAGTGAAATAAAATACGAGAAAAACGGGGATGAAAGGAAAAAAAATAACATACAGGAAAAGCATTATAAATGAAAAACATAAAAGTACGAAGTGGGATGAACTGTGAGTGTCATTGAAAAAATATTTGAGTACAATGCGACATAAATTTGGAGGAGGTCGTCTCAAGCGCAGAATTTCCGTGCGATTACGTGAGATATATATATATATATGTGAAATGCAAAGTATATGGAGGTTTTGGACGTGGGGTTGTGCGCGCGCGTGCATGGAGATGAGCGGAAACGAGACAAAGGCGCAATGTCTCTCATTTAGAATATTCCTTTCTTCATTCCTCCCCTGACTTTTCTTTTCATATTTTTCAACATCCGAGGTTCTTATGATGCGCTGACACAGAATATTTTTCTCGGGCGTCAACGTGGATCGATGCATATCCTGAGGCTGTATGGTTGCTTTTCATTTTTATTTTTAAACGTCCGAATTTCCGAATAAAAAACATGTATCACATAGTTTAAAGCCGGAAATTTCCAAAACACGAATGAATAAAAAAAATTCATATGATGATGAAAGGATGTGACGCATTGTGTGCATATCGAGTGGTGGATTTTTCGTTGTTTTTTGCTCTCTCTCTCTCTCTCTCTCTCTCTCTCTCTCTCTCTCTCTCTCTCTCTCTCTCTCT
>NW_021680627.1:511482-541093 GCF_001412515.2 Diachasma alloeum | reverse complement strand
CTCTCTCTCTCTCTCTCTCTCTCTCTCTCTCTCTCTCTCTTTCCCTCTTTCACCTAGCCGGCGGGCATATCTGGGTACCTTTTCATTCACTGCAAGTTCGAAAACGAGAACGCGTCATTAAAGCTATACGTTGGACTCGGAAGAGCCCGCTATGCCGATCATTGTCTGGCCATTAGCGCATTTTCCTGGCGTGCCCATTTACCTCTTTTTCACTGTTCTTTTCTCTCACACAGTCCAGTTACTCTCCATCCCTTCTTCTCTTTCGTGTAGCAAAATACTGCACGACTCACCTCAAGTTTTTCACCACTTTTTTGCGCTGCGCAATACTCGTTGGAGATAACGATTTCTGGAATATCTGTATTGCCGGCTGGATAAGGGCTCGCCTTTCCAACGTCGATGAAAATATTTCTTTTCTTCTCTTCCATACATTTCCAACCGCTCTTATTCACCCCCTCTCATTATTCACCCTTAATGCAACTCTTTTAAATTATCCTTCATTCATTTTATTCCCCCTGAAGATAATATGGGCTGGCGGAAGCCATTAATCGAGCTTTAAAAAAAAATTCATCGATTTTATAATTTTTAATTATGCATTTCACTTCCTCCAAGACCTTTTTCTTGCCGCATTATGTGATAATTATCTATTGACAAGTGGCTTTCACAGTGTAATCAGTTTTCAAAGGCTTTCCAGATATAAGAACTAAAGGTTGGGGGTGGTCGGGATAAAGCAAAAGAGTGCGGGGATGGGATTAATAAGTTGTCTGGTGTCTCTATATAAATACCACCGTCCGCACCACCGATTGCTGGGACACGGTTGCGCCTTTCACCACTGCGCACACTCAACTGAAAATTCTTCATTTCACTCCATCTCTCACATTATAATGTATCCACTGTCTCCTTTCAGTACCACCCCCTACACGTGCCCTCCTCCCTTGCTGTGCGCATTCAATCGCTATCTCTGTTCTCCACGTACCGACGCCGGGCGTCGTCGTTGTAGTTGGACTCACCACGACGTTAAAACCCGCCACTCGCTCAGTTACAGGCCAAGCGCGACGCCAACAAGACACGATATCATCCCTCTCGGTCCCAGTTTCATAAACCACCACCAGGAGTCATTTGTTTTCTTACCGAAACAACGGGATAATCAATTAATCAATTAAAGTTGTAAATTAAACAGTCAAATATTGCATCAACGGGTCAATTAAATTCTCTTCAAAATTATCTGTGCTAGAAAGTAAAGCGTCAAGCTCAAATTTAGTTTGTTATTGCACCAACAGAAGTGCTTGTTGAATATAAAAAATAATAAACTCGAGGAAAAACTATATATTTTAAAATTATAAATAAGACATGTTTGACGTGTTTGGAGTTTGTTTTCTTAGTTTTGAAAGCACCACGGAAAACTTTTCGTGACCACCTGTGAAGCGAGCCTCACGTGATATTGGAATTCTTCGGGGTATACATAAAATATTTTATGTGAATGAGAGAAGCTGAGGGAAGAAATAAACGACAGAACAGAATAGAATAGAAGTAGGGCCTGCGTTGACGGAGTGGTATATGCACAAATCCATATTCTAATATTTAGGCCCGAATATTGTGGCTTCGTCCGAGGCTGTACAGTGATAGTGAAGTGAAGAATAAAGGGAGGAAAAGTTCTTCTCGTGGAGAGCCATCCAGAACGGTAACAAGTTCTTTCGGCAACTGTGAATATCCTACAGGTACGGATGCATATGATAATACTGCCTAGGGAGGATTGATCCTCGATCTCGATTCACGCGATGCTGCACCGTTATTCAATCGAGATGAAAACATGTGATAATCCACTCACTTCCTGCTCCACAATTTACCGGTTTACGGACGAATTTAATTGATAGGTTGGAGGATGGGAAATCACTTGGATCGATTTTTCCCATTCAATCTGAAGTTGAATGTTCCATTAATTCTGTATGGAAGAATACGAGCGTTGTTATTTGTTTTCATGGAACATTGATGAATAGTGGAATAAAAATGTTATTTGAATGATGATTTTTGAATGAAACTCGAAGGATTTAGTGGAGATGAGAGGTTGGCATGTAATTTCCCAAGAGCATCGAGGTGTATGTGCATTCTCGCGTAACAAAGCTGTGGGCAAATACCGAGAAAGAGATTTCGGATGAATCAAGTGTTCTTTCCATAAATTTTATTATCATTTTGTTGCCTTTCATGGCGTTTCTCCCCTCGTTTAATTAAAACGAAACTGAATTTGGAGGAGACAGACAGTGATTGGGTCACATCGCATTCTGGTAGTTGGTAGATATAGCCCCAGTACCACTCGTGAAAAGATGAATTGGCGGATTGGACAGTGACGGTTATCTCTGGGCGGGGCTACGGCACACACACACACACACACACACACACACACATGCCACTGTATACAGTGTTGTTGCCACAGAGGAGTATAGAAAGTAATAGATAGTGGCAATGAGGTGCACTCACTTGGCGGCTCTCTGCCGTTACGGATTTAGACGACATCCGGACTATTCCATCCTCCGTTATCCGTCTTCATATCATCAAATTTACTACAACACCTGGGTCTATCCGTCATTTTTCTACTAGACAAATTGATGGGAGGAAGTGAAACAGTAAAGAGGAGAAATTCTTTAGAAAAATTTTTACTCTTAAAATTATTTTTAAATTTCATATAAATGCGGGAGAAATTGACCTGTTGATGGATTTTTTTCCTGATCGTCTAATTGTTCCTTCCACTAGTGGAAAATAATTAGAATTTCATAGGCAGTTGACTACTGATTTTCAGGAGGGTGACATTAACTTCATTTGGAGGGAAAAAATCGTGGTATTGCAGATTTCACTGGGAATTCAATGAAATTTTACATTTTTGAGCAGCAGGAGGATGGCAATTCCCCAATTTATTTGAATTTTCAATCAAAATTAGAATATTTAGTACCACATTGCGCTGAATTGGGATGATGAGAATGACAATTTCCATCGATTATATATTTTTTTAATTTTCAAGAAATGCAGCGGAAATTTCAGTTGAAAATTTTCAACAGTGTATCATAAAGCATAAGTGGTTGAACGATTGAACGATGAATACTACAACATGAAAAGCAACAAGAGATGATTGCTCCTACGGTGAATAAGGAAGCGGCCGGAATACTTCCAATAATACGCCCTTTTCTCCAGTTGTTCGACCTCACATCACACGGGGGTTAATCTACTTTGGCTTTACGCCGTTCGATGTTGCTCTGTCGCACGAGGGGGATTTTAATTTAAATTCCTCGGGTGCTCGAGCACTGTGCGTTTATACCAACGTTTCAGTTTATATTTTTCCTCCAGCAACTTCTCTTTCCTCCTTGCATTATCAGTATCTCTCGCCGTCGACTTCAGCAAGAGTGAAAAAAAAAAACAGTATGAAGAATTTATTTTTCGTGCACTGTCACTCTGAGGGGCTGTTATCGAAATAGAAAAATGCGCGTGCGTCAGCGACATCGAACTAATCAAATCTATGAAGACGCAGAGTTCAGTGGAGAGGTTGGTTTGCACTGTTGTACCCCGGGGGTGGGCGTTGAAAGTAGTTTCCCAATTGTGAATAGCAAACATACCGAGGGTTGGCGAATTAATTAAAGCAAAATGAGAAAAAAATTTCCCGCAGTTATCAACGGTCCTCAAAGAAATTATCGAAATCGGGGAGTACTTTTTACATTTTTTCCTCCGCATTGTTTCACCGATTTCATTTCTACACTTTTAAAGTTTAATTAGCATGCTAAATGCCTTTGTATTCCCCCTCAATCACATTATTTGCGGTCCATAGAGACGTAGAGGCGGTGAGTAAAGCCAGCAAAATACTCTAAAATATCCTCCGGCTTAGTTGGACTATTTTCTCCAGGATTTTTGGTCCCCCGAGATGTAGTGAAACGAATGGCTCTCTCTATGCTTTTACCGCCTTCGCCTCCACTGAATCCCACCCTGAGAAACAGGCGAATTCACCGATATGGGAGTGTCAGCCAGTGAACAAATCAAGGCACATTTTTTTTCCGTTTACATTTCAATCCTCGTGAAAGGGCTTTACTTGTGTTCACATTGGCCAAATTGAAAACAGGGACGGGCAAAAACTGGCGAAAAAAAAAGACCGATGAGGAAAAAGGAATGTGATATTAAATTCAACATGAATTTTTACACGAGGCCATAAAAATTCGATAACCGAGATTGAATTTATAATGAAAGCGGTTTGATCGCTAGGTAAAATAAATCCGTGGATGGAAGACATGAGGGAGGGGGAGGGGGAAAAGTAGTAGAAAGGGGTGAATGTAGCCAGGGATCCTCGTCTCTTCCATTTGCACCTTTCGACGCGGACGTTTATCGAAATCCGATAGCAGGGTGGGAGGGGGAGGGGTAGGGGTAGGGGTGGGAAAAGGGAAGCGGGAGAAGGGGTGTGGGATATTTCCAACCGATAATCGAGAGCGCGCAAGTGAGGCCCGACAGTTCCCTCGCTGCGGGTCGTTAATCGCGACACGTCGCACATCGCGACCTTCTAACTATAACTGTATATATATCAACCCTATGTGCCGTCAGGCTATGCTCTTCACTTGGCGTGAATCCCGCATAGTCCAGATTTTGAGGATCGATAAGAGCTGTACTAGGAAATACACGAGCCAGAGGCGCAACGTCTGCTGCAAAATGTTTTACAAGACTCTACTGTCCTACTTGACAACAGACTAGAAGAGGGATAATAGAAAAAAATATATCTTTCCAATACTCGTTCGCAATGGGCGTACGCTCTCCCGGGAGTGAACGAAGTGAAAGTAATTACGGATCAACGATGAAAAAATAATACACGTATAAGTCATCCTTGGAGCTGCGTGAAATTTTCTTGTTATTTAATTTGATAAAACTTCTCAAAAATGTTCAACAGTGCAGCTAGCAATTCCAATAAATAAAAATACTGTCTTTTACGACTGGGGGTAATTTTTAAGAGAAATTTCTCCCCCTTTGGGACTATAAAAAATTCAGCGAGAAATAATCTCGTATTGCCTCTCTATTTCCTCCATATCCTTCGCGGTCGCTGATGTCTTACGATTCATAAATGATTATCGCCAAACACGAATGACCACACCAAATCACACACTTAATCATGTCATCTCTCCCTAGAGCACGTAATTACATATTGTTATTGCAGTATTCGGTTAGCATTGAGTAAATACAATGTATCACGTGGAAACAAGTTGGGTAGTGATGTGAGTCTGTATTTTGACAAACGCATTTGGTGGAAGCCCTAGTAGCGATTCAGTCGTCGGNGGGGGGGGGGGGGGGGGGCTATTGTGGTCGTACGACATGTAGAAAGATATACAGGTAAACGGGACGAAATACTCATGCACGTGGGGTAGATGGTGAGTGTAGTTAGAATGTTCAGAGAGGGCTGAAACAGAGTGCATCGATTTATGTGCGCCAGCAAACTCGTGTCAGCGAACCAGTCGCACGAGCCACCTAGACTCAGGCTGTTGGGATTCCGTAGCACCCACCACACTCCTGCGTTATTCCTGCCATTTTCATTTCTCTCTGTATCTATTTAGTTTGCATCCACTGTACTATGCTGACGGGCTCGTAAAAATTTACGGTGCAACAGACATCAATTTTTTTTTATTTATTCATTCGCCAATTTTTTTCCATTGGTTTTTGAGAGGAATATTTTCACTCACTGCGGGAGCTGTATTTTCATCGTCGACAGATTTCACTCCACAAATTGTACCTAAATAACGAAAAAAATATCTTTGCGTAATCGACACATCAAGTTCCTTGGAATTTCACGAGAGTTGATTTTTATATGTCTAAATTGGGGAGGGGGGGGGGGGATAAAGAGTGACATTAAAAGGGACGAGATGACAATCGGAAATTGTTCGCGGCTGCGTAAGCTTTCTCATTACACCGATTGCTTTGGGGATGTGTATGAAATGACAATGGCTTGAGCGACACACTTTTTCCTACTCCACAGACTTTTAGACTCTTTTTTTTTTCGTTCCGTTTGTACATTATCGTAGGATGTAAAGATAGTGCATACCGCTAAAACGCCACCCTCTCACCCCAAATGCAAGTTCTCTCTTGTGATATTTGTTTCTGTTCATTCAAAACAGAAAAAAAAATCATTCCAGTTTGGAGTTGAGAAAAAAATGGAGAGATAAAGGACTTGAAAGAGGATACACATGCACAAATACACTAAATGAGTTTATTGATCCTGTCTGTCATCAAATGCGATGAGTGGATAATATGAAATTACCTCATCACCATTGATACTTTCTCCGAACATGTCCTCCTTGATTCATCATCACTCATATGCATTACAAAACACAACGCGACAGTGGTTGTGCTGAGTGAATTGCATGCACTTGCATTATCCAAACCGCTGGTGTATTCCGAGCGTCATTGAACTCTCCCTTGCAGTGCAAGTGTTGAGAATTGACGAGTGCATGTCGCGACTTTTCACGTGAGGAGTGAAAAAAAGAAACATTCATTGCATTAAAAAAAAAAATGCAAATGCAGTGGATGCGAGGGTTGAGGTCGACGAGAATGGAAGGAAAAAAATCCGCCAAAAGAAGGGACGCAGTAAAGCGGAAAGGTTGCGAGTACACATTTATGATTTTTTTTTTTTTTCAAATGAACAATGCCGGCAGAGTGTATGGCATTGTTTGATGATAGTGAAAAATACGTCGCTGCCGGTAAATATCGAAACACTCGAGGAAACGGGACAAGAGGGTCTACACACGTGTTATGTAGGAGAGGAGTCAGAGCGACGAATGGGAAGTTCTCAAGGGCCATGTAAGAGATGAGACTCACTCTTTTTCGTCTCGAGAACGTTTCATGTACAATAGAGCTCGGTTTACCGCACTTCATCCTCTCCTTTTTTTATTCTCTCACCCAAGTCTTATTTTAACCAATCTTGAATGAAAATTTTCTTTTCTTTAATTAAATTGGTCTTCTGATTAAATTTACTTGCACTCGTAGGCACTCCCCCTTTCTACTACCTCAAATTTTTTTCACCTCTCTTCTGTCTGCATAACGTGCAGGCTGGGTTTCCCTCCAGGGGAGAAATTCGCCGCCCGTTAACCCAATTTACACGAACAAACCCGATAGGAAAAGGCACTTGATGGGAAAATCCATTAACCTCTCCAACTTAATCGTTCGAGGCGCTATCCATCTCTTAATACACGGGTATATTTAATAAATTTGAACCACATTATATTTATCACCGGTCCAAGATTGACTGGTAAAAAAAAATTGAAATTTGTCGGATAGTTTAGTTGTATTTGTCAAGAGAGCAAATTTTATTGAAAATCCAATGGCATTCTCAATTTTTTTATAAAGTAGATGGACGATGGTTCCTCAACTTACATTTCCCAGAAGTGTACCAGAAATTTCAACCAAAAAGTTTTGACATTATTGAAGAAGATACATGTAACTTTCGATTGAAGTGACCACCAAAGAGATAAATTCCGACCGCATTCGGTAAAATTCGTTTTCAACCTGTCAACAGTAGTGGGTCGACCCAAACAGACATTTGCAAATTGGAAACGCAGGTAGTTGGCTACGCTCACTTGACTCCAGCATTGATTTTGTTGAGATTGGAGGAGCAACACAGGGAGGAAATTGTGTGAGAGAGAGAGAGATTGTGGGAAAACTTGAGGGGAAGGGACTGACCAGAAGAAATAAATGATCGTGGGTCGATTATCGAACCCATTGCTGCATTGGAAGCCAGTCTCCATGACCAGCTTGCTGAATAGCCCGCTACTTTCTCTGTTTGTTTTTTTTAACGTGGGATGGAACAAGTCATTGAACCACCACCATTGAACGCCAACGTAGGTGTATCTGCACCCAGACAGTCGTTTTTCCATATTTCAATAACTTTCCTATAAAAGTGAACAAAAGAAAATTCAAAAATACGTTGACATCAAAGAGTTATTGCGCGCTGTCTGCAAAGAATCATCCCCATGAAATCAATGCGATAAAAAACTTTGAAACATCTCCGAGATTCTCACCGCGATCGAGGAATTTTCTCATCCGTTTTATGAAAATTTTTATGAATACATTACGAGTTTCTTAAGTGACACTCTTAGTCTTCTCGCCTCTTCTAAAATTTATCTTTGTCGCTATGAACCTCTTACGTTTAACGTTCATTCTCCCCGTTGCGGAGCTTCTTCTCGGCCACTTATCCAAGTTAACGCTCAACGACAAGACGTCAGGGTTAATTCTCTGTCCGCGTCGTCATCATCCTCAGGGAGAAGCTTGATGGTCTAATACATTTATCACGAAACATACTCGAGAATGTGTTTGCATTATTGCTCCATAAAATAAATTGAACCATTAAAGTCGAGATAGTTGACCAAACATCGAGGGACTAAGTACGTGCGGTATCTGTCACACGATCCAATCATATTTATTCCAGGAGAGTAGATAAAACTAGTTGAATATAATTTCATTGGTGAATGAAAAAAATCACATCAATATTCTATTGTCCCAAGGGTTACACTCCACGCACGTGTTATTGAATGGAAATTACTGTGTTGCCATTTTCCAACCGCCAGCGGAGAGTTGAAAATTCATTTGGAAATTTCACGATGGGAGGAATGAGGTTTGCAAAACCTCCCGTGGTTCAAATAGTTTCGCTTGCGTTTCTGTATCTCTTCTTTTCTCCCCCTCCCTTTAATAACATTTTGCAGTTGCCCAGGGTTTGTCAGAGCGGCTCTAACGAGGTTCAAGGGAAATTCTGTAACTGAAACTTTACACGGAGAGAAATATTCAATAAAAATTAAGTATCTTTTCTGTAATTCCGGAGCGAAATGTGGTTGTAGGAAATTTTACGGAACTGTCACGGAATTTTTCCAGAGAGTTCCGTAATTTTTATCTGAAATTCCTGTGAAGAATTACGATGCTGTCACTTAAATTTTCTGAGTCGATTCCGTAATCGGTGAGCGAATTGTGAGTTCCGTAATTTTTACTGAACATTTTTCTACGTGTATCATGAATAGTTCAGATAATATGATAAATAATACAGTGGGACGTAATACTCTGTCATGAAATGTCAAATGTCACTGGAAATCCACTGAGTGTCCAAATTTTTCAGCAGCATGTGGACGAAAATTCTTCACCGTGTTAATTTTTAATGACGAAAATCCTCAAAATGTCAGCCAAAAATTTTCGTGTAGACTATATTTTTACGCAATTTGAAGGCCCGCAACAACCATTTTCTTCAATATTTTATTTAAACGTTATTTTTACGTACTTTGAGCTAGCCTCACCTAGATCCCTCAACTATCTTTTTCGCTCTTGATGCAATGTATCGCATGAATTACGTCGGCGCTACGAGTTGGTTGCCAAATGGACCGCGAATAAATTCATCGATCCTCGCCATATATATTTATCCGTCCCTCATTTTTCTTCCTCCCCCTGGTGCAGCCATCCGAAGTACTTGGAAGACTGAAAAAACTTCAGTAAATAGAAAAAGAAATTGAGAAAGAGATTTGGTACGTAAATTAGAGTTTCTCACTCCATGATGATACTCTCAAAAAATATGACTATCTTCATAATGGGCCTAGCTGGAAGGGTGGTGGGGGCGTTGCCGATGCAAATTTTCCGCAGTAGATTCCTTCTCGTCGCAGTCATTACCGAATGGAACTGGCAGTGGTGTCTTTCCACCACTTTTTCCCCTCCCCTCCGCCATAACCCTTCGTCCCTTTCGAGTCGCCCTTGTCAACTTTACCTCTTTCTCCCTTGGCCCAGCAAGTTTGGTAACCTTCCAAGAGGACTTTTGGCTTGTCTTGGAAACGTTTCAAACAGTCTCGGGGCCATCGATTCGTTGGCCCAACTACAACCAGTTTCAATGTATCTCGTACAACTCTCAACTAGTTCGAAAACAACGATGCATATTCACAGAATGTGTGATTCAGCTCAATTTGAAATGTCATGGGTAGTTCAGTTGTAATTTTCAGGAGAGCGATATTCAATTTAATTTGACAGGCAGAAAATTATGAAGATCTTTTTATTTCAAATTTCACTGAAGATTTAATGAAAGAGTTCCTCATGTCTTTATATACACTACACTGGATTTTTCAATTATTTTATTTCTTTCAATTTTCATGAAATAATTCAGTAGTGAAGTGATAAACGGAGATAAGTCAACTCCCAGTTGAGTTTTTGGGGAATATTTCCGAATCTAAGGGAGATACCGAAATTTTCGTAATTACATTTCCTGTAGCCCTCAATCGGCTCTACAAAAAAGGTTATAACAAAAACTTTGCTATCTCCCTTAGATTCCGAGCTATTGATTGAAAACTGGTCAATAGTCAAAATTGACTTATCTCCTTTTACCACATCGCTACTGAATTGAAATAAAAATCACATTTTTCATTGATTTTTCAATTAAATAGTGAATAGTGAATTTTCGATGCTAAAATTTCAGCGGAACTATATGCAATTTAAAGCGTACGGGGGGGGGGGGATTTTTCTCAACAATTTTGAAGACAACAATGCATATTCAGAGAATGTGTGGGCCAAGAAAAATAGTTTTCGATTACGGTCGATTGGTGGTCAAGTATACATATATGCGGAAAACGTGTGGACCGCCGAACGCGTTATTTACGCAGGCACACGAGAGATGAGCGTGTATACATAGGTGTGTATATAGCGGGGTTGTATAGCTGGCGTGGGCGTCGTATGGACGTCAATACGGAAACGACGACACCAGACGGTACGGCGCTTGATGCTTTACAAAGTTTACTCCTCCGGTTCCCTCGAGCTCATTCAGATTCACATCTTCCATTTTAAATTGCATACAAGTCGTACAGTTGAATATTATATTCGCCATATTCTCCCGGTGAATCACATCACGTTGCGCACAAAAAACTATGAGTGTGAATCAACCCTTGTTTAGTGTATTCTATAGAGGGGGTGGAATAACTCGAATGTGGGGTGGATTCATTATTCCTTCTGTCTACAATTTTTGGTCATTTTTATCGCATCATTTCCACCGAAATTTCAAGAAATTTCGTCATTGAAAATTCCCAAATTCGATGGAAGAATCACTAAAAAGTGTAAATGGATCATATTGGAAAACAAAATAGGATCCATCGTGATTAGAGATTCGCCAAGTTGAGCAGAGCCGCACGGGGAGGCATGTTCAGTAAAAATTACGAAACTCAATTCCGATTACGAAATCGACTCAGAAAATTGAGGTGACGGTATTGTAATATTTCACAGGACATTCGAATACACGGAGAGAAATTTTTTAGAAAAATTCTAGTGCTAGCACGGGAAAAGAGGCGCAAAGTGACGGCCAGGAAAAAATTCCAGTGCCGGCATTAGAAATTTTATTGTTGAAAACGTGAATTTTTTCTCGTATTTCTGTGAAAATTTAACAAGACTAGAATTTTTCTAGAAAATTTCTCTCCATGTAAAAATTACTTAATACTCTAGAAAAAATCCGTGACAGTTCCGTAAAATTTCCTACAACCACATTTCGCTCCGGAATTACGGAAAAGACACGTAATTTTTATTGAATATTTCTCTCCGTGCGATATTCCGCAACATGCCGAGGCTTGAGAGGCAGGAGAAACCGTCAAATATTTGAAAATTTTTGACGAGCTTATCGCCATACTCATTCCCGGCATGTCGATGGCTTGTAACAACGAGAGGTTGCATTCACCTCCTATTCCCACTGATTCCATGATAACAGCAACGAGACGAATGATGGAAGCGAGAGGTGGGGGGATTGGGGAATGAAACGTCATAGAAACCCGGCTTTTCGAAGAGACCGATCGATTTCACCGTGCTTCCAGTCGCTGCTAATTAACGCCCCGGACTTGTGAGGCTCTGTTCCCGCCACTGTGCCCTTTTATTTCGCCCTCTCCCTCTTTTCGTTGCGAGTCCACCATATAATGGACTCGCAATGTTTTCACCCAGCGGCTGGAGAATTAAAAAAAAATATATATGAAAATAAGCTCTCGTTCTGATTTTAGTTTATTCTTCAATGGGCGGAAATGAAGAGAAAAAAAATCGGAATGCATGAATTTCAAGAGGTATACGGGGATGGATTCTGCTTGGTTTTATTTTTGTAATTAGTGTTCGAGGGACTTTCTTTGTGATAAAAATAACGATGTGCGAAATCTATTGAAATAAATTTACCGGCTAATTGAGGTATGAACTTCTATTCAAAGGAATGCATAATAAATTAGGTCAGATGGGAATTTACTTTTAGAAGTGTTGGGACAATGGATGTACAACAACAATGGATTTTCATCCCGTTTATCTATACTTCCTTCGACATCCCACTCTGATGAACACACCGTTGTTATCTGTTTATTCTCATTGTTTGGTATCGCGATAAACTGATATAAGGGAATTTCAGTGGCTTCTCAAATATCAATTATGACTTTCGAGTAACGTAACAACGACATAATTGTCAAAATGAGACGATCGTTCATTTTTCAAATTTTAAAAATGTCAAATAACTTTATTGATTTTTTTTTCTCCTCGTGTTGGGAAAATCTTGATGGTTATATCTTCATCTAGTTTCCTCGCTCTTTATCTCCATTGTGGCTATGTACCGTCCCCTTGAATCATATACCAGCAGTTGCACATGAACGAGTGCACCGAGAGCGTCGAAATTTCGCTTCCCCTTTGTTGCATAACAGTGGAACCCGAACGTTATAGATAAACGCCAGGAGTTCTCCCAGGCTTGGCTGACTACACAATGTTGTGAAACTTCGGTATAAATTGAAGCCAATCCGATAATTCTCCAGGCAAATATACTCGCCCTAATATCACCCTAAAATACATGCACGGCCTATATTTCAGTTGTCTTTTATGCAAGCACGGAGAAAAAAAAGTTGCAATTTTCAGGAACATGTCACTGGCTTCTAGAAATCTATCACCAGTTATTCATGATACTGGGTGCTGACTGGAATGACAAGAATAAATTCCCAAAAATCAGAAATGGGTTCTTGAAAATCAGTGACACCCCCATGGAAAAATATATAAAAAATATATACAATATAGGCCAATTTAATATATTCTTCGAAAATATATAAGATTTATATAAAATATAAGTTTATATACGTTTCATATATATTTAATATTATATATTAACTAAATATATAATATTGCATGTTATATTTTTAAGTAAACGAAAAAAAATTAATTGCAAATTGGTTTTAAGTAAAGTAAAAATTCTAAATTGCGCACTCGTTGATTTTTCCAATTGCGAATATCTAATAATTGGGTATAGATTCCTGAAAATCAATGACATGTCCCTTTTTTTTCTCTCTTTTTAAACCAAAAGAGAAGAGAACATTAACATAAAATCGAAAATGGAATATCCCCAGTTTCATTTAAATTTGAATGTTAACGATAATGAAATTGGCGATTACACGTGTTTCAGTGTGGGAATCCTGGCGAAAACCGGAAGTGAAGCAGCGAACAAAATTGCTCCGCGACCACCAATGGCGGCCGCGGGCTTTCCGCCCAACTTTACCAACGTCGGCGTAATAGAGAACTGGTGAGTTGTCCCTTTTTTTTCCTCTTTTTATCTTCCTTCCACTGTAAATACTTTTCTCCCCCCACAATGTATAGATAAAATCAGTCATTTTTTTCACCATTTCGTGGCCCATACATAGCTCTGTGGGACAATTTCCGTGTGTGTATTATTATTCCCCAAAACACGTATTATAATTATTAAAGAGTCAGTAGATAATAGCGTGCGTGCCTTAATTCTCCAGCCATACTTATTTTCATATTTCTGTTTGTACGAATCGATAAAATGTTATTTCCGTTGTCTGTCTCCATTATTGATAGTAGGAAGCATGAATTCATTGATTTTAACGACACACGGGAGACAAAACGTACGAGAAGAGAGAATTATTCCGAGTGTATGGCACTTGTCAAGACCTGAAGGAGATATTTAAACGAATGGATGATATAATTTCATAAAAAGTTGATGGATATTTATGTGTATCCACTCCGCCTGCCACATACACTACCTGAGGGAGGAGGGAATGAACTTACGGATAGTCGAGTTTTAATCGACGTTTTGGATAAACCTCGAGTGTATATGAGCCCAGGCGCCGGCGCACTCTGCGTTATCATTTTTCGTGTGGCGAGAGCTTTCACTGGGAAACCAGAGCAAATGCGTATCCCCATTCGCGGTGAAAACTATCCCCGTGGAATCATTAAATTCTTACAAGTTTTTTTTTTCCTGCAAAGAGGAATAAAGTGATAAAGGGGGGATTTATGAACGAGAAGAGGCAGAGCTTTTCGAGGGGAAAAAATTAAAAATCATAATCTTGGTGAAGCGAGTACCATAATAGGAATGCATGCGCAGAAAAAGAAAATATTATATGTATTCAGGGTTATTATCACAACGATACAAAATGTGGAATTCCTCCTATTGCACTCCAGAGCTTTTCCACTTGGTCGTGTGTACAGCTGAAGATAAGCTTCAAAGCATACCTTCTCCGTTGGAATTCTATATATCGAGTTCTTTTATACAGACAATTCCCATTTGTCTTTTTTTTTGTTCAGCATTTTTTTTTCAAGATTGTATTATTTTTTCCAATTCTACCGATTTTTGCTGCCAGCTATGGCCTTCAACTTCCAGTTCACTGAATTGAACAAATTACAAAATTAAAGACTAATAAAGATGAGAACAATGAGCTCGTGAACAATATGCCACGATTTTTATTGCACATTCAATATTATTTGTTCTCTAGTCTCTCATCGCTGGTATATGAAAAATGTGCTCCAGTTTTTGATTAAAGCTCTTCATTCTGCACTTTTTCTCTCATTTTTCACTCTCACGAATCTCACCCCTTTGAAATGTGTCTAACCGTGGCTATTCATCCTCACACTTTTGTCTCAAGTCTAACCTCCGCGCCCTCTGATTAATTCTAGAGTTCTTTTGTGGAAAGAACGAATTTGAAAATGAAGAAATTTCAGTTGTTTAAGTGAAATTTGAAATTTTGGAATTTTTTTCCCCCAAATCTAATTCAATGTGTCATCAGAATTATTAGTGAACTATTTATCAAATTTCAATTTTCCTCTAGCAGTGTACGTTGATGATTTGTTCGAAATATGCTTTAATTCAATTTAATATTATCGACCACTCATAATGAGAAAATTAATCGTATGAACTTGGCACCGGCATTGGCACTGGGATAAGACAGCTAATTTGAGTGAAAGTGTACGCATGTAGTGGTACGACATCAGTGTGAGAGAGAAAGGCCAGGGACGCCCTGTGGAATAGGTATATTCGAGCGGGCAAAGCGTGGGTGGTGGCCGCAATTAGCCGATGCCCGGTGTATAATAAATTGACGGCGAGCCAGGCCCCAAGACCGCCTGATATCAGAGACTACCCCTTTGAGTCCTCCAACCCATGTACACTGTGTACTATCTACTTCCGAGACGACGCTCTCTGACGAAATTAAGTTGATACCCTCGCACTGTACGTTTGTTAACGCATCCCTGAATGACCGATTTCACGTTATTCGATCAATGAGAGAGCCTTTGAGGCCCCTCATTCCATTAAACAATACATTAATTTCTTACATTACACAATAGATAAGAGAAACGATGGCGACTTCCGTGATTTCGTCGCTTTCATTCGTTTTCACAATTTATTTCAATGCCCTAAAATCGTTTTATTGCTCTCTTAATTCTCGCAATTGTCAGCGAACCTTGAAGTCCATTTTAACTTTACGGTTACTTTTTTATATTCTTCGGTTTCAATTATTTATGAATCTAGAAGTTCAGGCGTCATTTTCAATTAATTTTCGATAGTATTTAGTACAAAATTACTTTGACTTTTCGATTAATTGAAAATTCATAGAATATCGGTGAATTTTCACCGATACAATTACTTGAAATTTTAGTGAATACTTCAGATTATCAACAATGAGTGAATAAAGTGAATTTCTCCAGCCACAGTGGTAAATCAAGTCATTTGTTCCTAGTCGATCATTTCAATGAGAATTTCATTAATTCAATTGGCTCGTGATTACGCGCATAATTATTTCTGCTTCAAAGGCACCACAACGGGTATTCCCAATGTAATTACCAATTACTTTGCTCATGGTACAGGCCACTTATTTATTCGAATACGTACAGTCTAATCGAACGCCCATGTATTGTCCGCACACGTTAATTCCCAAGATTATGTTTGGAACATTCGAAAATTTCAAAAATCCCACTGAACCTCCTTCTACAAGGCATGTCATAACGCTATTACAGTTTATGTATTATTCTAACTGTGCCCCAAGCCATTAAGGAAATCTCTTTTGAGGGATTACGAGAGAACTGTACATTTTTTTTCCTCCCCAACTTTTTCATTTATTCTTTTTGAACTGAATTTAGGTAGAGCCATTTAATAAAGAGCATTTGATTTTTTTGCAATATGCAGAGGATAAAGCTATATCATAAAGTCATTTGCAATCCAACTTCATGATGGAAATGCTTGTGAAGGGAAAAAGTGAGCGCAAGATCGTCGTCGTTGGTGTTTGTCTCACCCACACCAACTTGAATAAACGATCCCTCGCTTTGTAAGAGGATCCACAGGAGGTTGGATGGCTTTCCACCCTATACTGCCCTCGAATATAAACGAGTTTGTGGCAAAACCTCAGAATCCCAGCCACGCTGTCTCAGGAGTGCCGAATTCGAGAGCCCACTGTTGGTAAAGTAGTGACGTCTTCTGACTTGCTTTTACCCCAGTGGCGGTCCTTTATCTTGTCTCCACGACCTTCCGCGCTTGTTTGTGTTACCGCAGTCTTTCAACTTGTATGTTTTTTCCAAATCTCAACGAGAAATCACAAATAGCACGGATTGCACGTAGCTAGCTTCCCCGTGACCTCTATGGAGAGAATGCCAAAAAAAAATGCAAATGAAGGCAATTTCTTGTGATGTTTATTCTAAAAACATCAAGGAGTGAAAGACAGTAAATAATAATTTTATCTATCGCCTTGGATTTTTTTTTTCTCTCCCACGGCAGCAGCTTTCTATCCAAGTCTCTCTGAGCTGTCTCCCGAACAAAACCAGACACAACTCTTCTATATATACCGCAAGAAGGCTTTCGTTATCGCCGACATTCAACCGTACAGCTCAACTCGACACGCACGAGTCACCTTTGATTCAGATCACTTGAGCTCCCACTTCTCCAATCTCCTATTTCTTATTATTTTCACTCTGGTTTTGCCCTCCACTCCGAGATTAACACCTCTTCGTAGAATCGATGCAGCCATGCACAACGGAATACCAGTTTTATCCACTTTCTATATTCATTGGCACATTCGTTATCGAAATTTTTCTATCGAATAACTGTGGCACGGAAATTTTGTTAAAATAGGACTGGGGCAAGTATCAGATTGTCGAAAAATACGAGCTAGATGGCTCATAACGATTCACCCCACCGAGATATCGCGATACCTGCCGAATCTCCTATACCTGTGTATACACAGTCACCTGTTTCAAACGCCTCCCCTAAGTGCCTATCCAATTGCTTTTCTACCTCCCTCCATCCGTGCAAACACATATGTATAGACGTGTATAGGCTACATTTACAGGCACAAATGCTTGAAATGGTGACACGAAAGCACATTGGCCGTTACCATGTACAAAGACAAAGATACCCACAGCTAGGGGCCAGAGTCAAGTCATAATAGCCTCTCGTTCCTTCCGCCCCCCCCCCTCGCTCACTCTCTCTCGCTCTCTTCGCTCGGTCCCTCTAACTACCAAACTGCTGCTTGCTTCGAATCTATACTCCCTGTTGGATAGGAAACATCCGGCTCGCGGTTTTGCCATGCCAAACCTCAGCCTCAAATCCTATACGTTGTCTTCCAGATCGTTGCTACGGACAATTTTGACATTCCTTCGTGTATGTACTATGTCAGGGAGCGTGGTATCTGATCGATACAGTTTTCTATCATTTTGGCATGTACTGAGCTGCACTGCAAAAATTTCTTTGAAATTCAAATGGTGGCTGCGTGACAATTATACGGATTAACCAATTTACCATCGAAATGTGTGACTGTCCGCATGTGAAAGGGTTGATATGGAGTTTGACTCAAATTTTCAATCGAAACAGGAATATTTAGGATCAAATTACGCTTAATTTTGATTCCATTCAAAATTCAAAAATATTTTCTGCAAAATTTTTCGGATTTCCACTTATTTTCTTGGAATATTTGAATTAAAATTTACAGTTTCCATCAATTGTTTCATCAAATTGTAAACTGATAAGAGAAGTGTATCGGAAATTTCAGCCAAAAATTTATAACAATGTACATTAGAAGAAAACACAACAATACGGTATTATGTAAAAGTTGCAAAGACATAGTTTGCGATGAAAAGAAAGCATATTATTGTCACTAGTTCTGTTACAAGCGACCAATCGCCTGCATTGATGGGCTTCTCAGGAAGCATCTGGCTTCCATATCGGATACGTAATATCGATTCCGCCCCACCCTTGAAAATTATCCTCCAAACCAGAATTACGGGTGAACGATGAATTTTTAATTACCGAAAAGTAGTTTTCAATCTCTGGGAAATATCTTGTTCGATGAATGGCGGAAAAGAAGCTGTTATATAGAGAAAGGTCACGGATAAAGCTTCCGATAGAACCAGGACGATAACGTCCCACCCAGGCGACTCGTTTGAACAACTTATGGTCGACCTATCGAGCCGATTACATCCGCCTTTTCCTTTGAGAATTACGAAAAAATGAAAGAACTGAAATTTTTCCAAATTATGAAGAGGTGAATAATCTAGATATAATAGTTTCCAGCAGAATAACCCTCGACGTTTAATTTCTGCTTCCTCATCAACTTTGTCCCTTTTTTTATCTCTCTTTGCGTGCTTAAAATAATTACATTTGTGCAAGATGTTTCAGTACGAGATAATGAAACGAAAACGCTCGCGGAACGTACTGTAAAAATATTTTTCGACGAATGATGGAAGAAAATTCTCACGTTCACTATTGTAAAAAAAAAGAATGAAGTTTCATTGAGTGTTTACTAGTAATTAATTGATTCGATTTAAATGGGAAAAAAATATTAGAGTTCATAAAAATTCCATAGAAATACAGACTTTGACGTTTTGCTGAGGAGTAGAGCCAAAATTATTGCCATAATTTTGCGGTTGCATGGCAACTTTAAATTAAAATTTTCCATTGAAATAAATCTGATATGAAATGGCGAAAAAAAATTCCGTGTTAAAATACTGCAAATAAATTTATCAATCGTCTCGTTACACTAATGAAATTACCTTTTTCCCTCCCTAGAATCTTGATCCGGCCTCCGCTTGTCCAGATGAATTTTCCCGATTTAAATGACACGCGTGATGAAGAGTGAAGGTAGGGGGTGGGAGGAGGTGAGGGGTTCTGGTATAGTTATGCCAGAACGTTAAGTGGTAAACGGTGAATCGTAAACGTCGTCTGACGAGATCGAAATCTCAGTTGGGCACGCATTTCGTCGTCACGCAGGGTGCACCGCCTGGTACAATGTCTGCCACGAGCCAGTATTTTCTACTTCTCCTCATTCCCCTCCACGCGCCCACCCTCGATATATTTTTTTACCCCCTCAATGTATAGAATTAACTGGATTTCCTTTTCTTTTCTTTATATAAATCTCAGACTATCGATTACTGAAACTTCCTCGGGAAATTGAAATGCAAGTTTTTTTTAAATTTTTTTATTTCTACCTGTGGAAGAGACCATTACCCGTGAAGAACGAAATAGACCCTCTGACTGAGAAGATAAGCACTTTCTGAGTGGAGTTACTTTGAATTTTCAACGCGTACTACAAATAAAAATGTTCTCACAGGGCTTCGATTTCTTTTTATGCTTTTTTTTTCCTTCATTCCCTTTATTCCACCGGTGTTGCCGGCTTCGTCCACCAATAGTCTTCTCTCCCCCCCCCCCTCTCACTCTTTCTCTCGCTCTCTCCCTCTCCCACCGCCCACCACCCCTCGCGTTTTCTCTGTGCTAGTCAAGACAAAGAGAGAACGCGAGGGGGGTTTAGTTTACGCCACCAAGCCAGCGATTTATGTTGGCCAAAAATTTATCGGTTCAATTTCCGCGATATTTAACCCCCCCCCCCCCCCCCCNCCCCCAGTTGCCGTGTGTGCATGTCTGAATGTAGAATCCTTGAATAGTGGAAAAATATATATTTAAAAATTGGTAGATGTCCAACGTTACAGATAAAAATTGAAAAACAAACAGTGAAAAAAATTTGACTTCCAATTCCATGAAATATGATGCCAAAAGCGCTTCCATCGGTGTGTGACGTATGAGAGGAGTGAATTGAGTCTTGCCACTGGGGGAAAAAAAATAAATCTGGTAGAGAGGCATGTACCGAGGTATTTTTGTTGTTACGACGAGGACTCTAGCGTCGCAAAACACGATGTTAATCTAATGCACTGAGTATTCCTCGTGGTTTGCGTTCCTCTCGAGAAGTATGGGAAGAGGGTAGAAGTGAACGTTAAAGGGGAAAGAGAAAGAGAAGTTTATGGATGGTGAGGGTGGAAGGAGGCTTTGTAGAGACAGGAAGACAGGCTCGGTGGGGTAAAGTGGGCGAGAAGAGGGCGAATAGGAAGCAGATAGGGACTGTCTGTTGGTAACTAGCGTTCGTATACCCCTCTCACCCCCTCCCACGAGTTTCACCTCTTTTATTCTCTTCACGTGAACCCACTCCGTACCCCAGCACGCTTGCAACCGATCGTTTGTCTTCCTGGAAGACTGCACGCCACGTACAAATAAATCAATTTTCCTCAATGCTAATTATCGATTTATTATTCAACAAAAAATTTTTCATAAATTGAGCATTATTTTTTTAGATTCTCAGGGGGGGGGGGAAGGTAGTATTACAGCCTTGAGCACTGAATGAATTCCTGTATTATTTTCAAGAGTGGAGGCTCGGATTACCTAGAAAGGCCTCATCTGTGTCCTTCCTGCTCTTTGTGTCTATCGGCCTCACACTCCGTCCTCCTGAGGCTTCAGCTAAATAAGTTTTTTTTTAGCCTCATTTCCACCCTTCAGCCAGTACAACTACTTCTCTCAATTTATTTTTCATACCTTTTTCACCAATATTTTCACGTTAAACAACTAGTTGTATCGGTGCATGTGAGAAAACCGGCTTTACTTGTAGATCGATTCGCCTTACGTTTCAGCTGAGAGCCTTTAGTCCCCCCTCCCCACCCCTTCTTCCCTTTCCTAACTGCTACCACTCATTCGCAAACCGGACGTTGAACGTGCCGACACAAAGGGACGTGGGCTAGACGCTTGGAAAGCGATTGCATTTCGCGAGTGAACGAGAAACTATTGCACCTCAGACATCAGCTCTCGCCCACACTCTTTTGCCCCCACTCCCATAACTTGTACAATTGAGGAAACAAAGGAGAATGGGGATAGGAATCCATATAATATAAACCCCGTTGACCCAATTGATTCCTCGAAATACGAGACTAGGAAGTCAGGACATTAAATACTATTGAGTACTCGAGTGACTTGTGAAATCCGAAGGTGCCTTTGTGCAGATACATGTATTTATATTGCTGGGAGTGGCGGTAATTTCATCGCGACAATGTGAACGTTGTATTTTACCTCATTCCTGATGACCATAAAGAGCATTCGATTCTATGTTTAAACGATTCATAGAGACTTTCTTGTGATTTACTTTGGAAATTTATCACTTCAAGGAAGAATGTGAATAGCCAATGCAATTGCCATCTATTATTTAGCGCTCTTATCCCGGGAGAATTCGTTGTCTTTTCTAATGACTATGATTCATCACTCATAATCTCCCGAGAAATTGATTCTCACCACTCAAAGAATAACGTAAGAAGGACCATTGTATGATTGAAATTGTGATGGCACGTGTCATTGATCAACTCATCCCTCCGACACCCCAGCAAAACAAAAGGAATAAAGTAGATGAGAAAATTGAGAACCGCTGTAAGGACAAAAACTCCTGGCAGCATATCCCCGAAGGGTACGGATTGGTACAATCGGCAGCCGCGTAGTGAAACGGAGTCGCTCCAATCGCCTCTTCTCCCACCTATCCCTTATCCATCCTCGTCCGACTCACTGTCTACCGCGTTCCCCTACCTCAAGCGCACTCCGTTCATCTCCCTCATGCACGTTGCGCTCTCGATCTCCCTTCCCATCCTGCCCCCCCCCCCACCCTACCCCCAGCCCCCTTCTCCATTGCTTGACTACATTCCCCTCTTGTTCTTGTGGGTCCGAGGGCTGAGACACAGCTGCCGCACAGGCCAACACGCCGACTGCTCGCCGTGGCTCAGAGACGCGCACCGACGCCGTGTGTACGTTGTTCCTTTCTTTTCGTTAAATTTTAATTTGTTTTCCAAACAAAAAGCCATCGATCCAATTGTCAATTGCATCGGAGAAAGAGCGTATTAATCGAAACGTCTCGAGAGCAATGACTGTCTGATTAATTCCAGTGCACTAGAGGACATATTAATGAGACATTCGTTCACATGATAGGTTAAATGTGCGTCGTGTCATTAATAATAAATCCTTTGTTTCAACCGGGAGTCGCGTGAAAAACTTCCCCGAGAGAAGTAGAAACACGTACTCATAAAAAAACATCGCATGCGCGCTTTTTAGTATATTGAAGCCGGTTACAGTGTCGCTCTTTCCCTGTTGTGCGGGCCTTTGGCTCCTGCTCCTCTGGGAAACCTGTGTGATAGAGCGAGAGAGAGTGAGTGAGAATCAGTGTTATCCTGTTGGCGGTTGAGGCAATCCGTCTATCTGCTTTTTCCCATAGTTACCATCCTTGTTATTTTTATTTAAATAACCGGAGTAACCTTGAACCCGTGTCAGCATAACGTGACAGAGTGAATATCTCACATTTTGTGATATACACAACGACAGTTGGAATTTAGTGTTTTGACAATTGTGTATTTATTTTCATCAATTGAAGAAAAACAAAATGTTTCCCTATACGACTTTTCCGGCTGTCGGGTAAGCTTCAATCACTTATTTATGACTCAACACACCATTTGCGTATGCGTGTGTATCAGCTTGCTCAAGTTACTTGTTAATACGCGAGCACGCTTTAATATCATGTTTTTTGTGTTTTCTTCTCCTCTTTCTCCTTTTAGTTGTTTTTTTTTCCCTTCTTCATTCCATTGTTAGCTGAGTTCATCGTATTTGCACGCTTTGGTCGGTAATATTATTGAAATTATTTTCTCTCTGAGGGATTGAGAGTTACCGGGAAAGACTGTGTGGCGTCTAGTTGTGTGTGCCCCTGAAACTCCTCACTCGTGACCATGGCAACGCGAAATACTGAGCGTTTTGTGCTCCATTCTTTGGACAGTAGAATCCCCTTTTACCCCTCCCCACTTCCTCGGCCAATCACAAAAAAACGACATCAGGAACCGTAGAGCGTTTTTTGTTCCCTCTGTCTTTGACTCGTTTGCGTCGCGCAAAGGGGAAAAACATATCAATTATACGGTATATATCAGCGAGACTGAGAAATTCGCGAGAATGTCGTTTGTCTGTCGATTGAATTTGCGTTAAATTTTTCCCTGTTTCACGGTAAATGTACATTGTACTATTGTCACAAGACCGTAGATACCCAGAACATTGCTATCTCCATCGCAAATAACGTAATATTTTCCTGTTTTCTTTGTACTCTTTTTTATTCTTCAGTGGTAAACGTCGAGTCAGCGCCACTTTGCCACACTTACAATGCCAGTAAGCAAATTTGCTCATGCCTGGGGATTTGTTTTAACATTTATTCCCCCCCCCCCCCCCCCCTCTCTCCTGCCAAGGCATGACGATGAAATATTAAATCTATACAGTCCAAGGTGAATGTCATGTATTTGCTGTGGAACCAATTTTATGAATACTGTGAGTGATACAGTTCCAAGCCATTATCGATCCTCACGAATATTCACTGACATACATCCGGGCATATGTATGGAAAATAGCATGAATTTGTGCATCGAGAGCTCACACAAGTCTAATACGTTCCCCTGATACAGCAGCATTTCTGTCCCCCGACAATGGCATTTTCCGTTTGTAGCTCGATACATTTTTTTTGCAATCCGGTATGATTTAGAAATTTCATTTCACGTTGAATTGGTGGATTGGAGCGAAAATTTCCACGCTTTTATAAACCTCTGTTGTTTTTTTTCATCAAATGAACAATGTGAAATCTTGCGGAAAACGATTCTCCTCTATTTGTTTATCCGTGGTAACTTCCTTCTATGCCCCTTTCTCATCTGTAAAAACAAGAGATCGTCACGCTCGGTCGATGCACGTGGTCTGCGTGACAGTTCTCCGACGTTTCCCCTCCACTCGATGGCTTGACTTCCCCCCTCCCACCCATCTTGCTACATTCGTTTCACTCATGCATACACACAGGTCGTTTCTCCTGTGGTGTGCCCACCCACGTCAGTAGGAGAAAAATTCATCTCGTTTGTTCTCCCTTCTCACTTTTCGGCCCATTTCGAGTTTTTGGCTTTGGCCTCTATATTTCTGGGGGTTTGATCGCACCGCATGCTCATAAATCTGGGGGTAAAAGTCAAATACATGGGGTGAATTAGCCACGATCACGCGTCGGAAAATGATGATCGATTGAGCGTTTCGCTTTATTTAGAAATAATTTATTTAGAAATAATTTTCCCTGTAATGAATTGAGGAGAAAAAGTGTATAACGAGCTTGTCTATCAGCTATCGACTTTCGGCTTCCGGGCGTGAGGTGCCAAAAAAAAAAAATTAAAACACGAATATGAGAGATCAGGGGGCCGTTGAGAGATGACGTTGAGTGCTGGAAAGCCGAGAGCCAAGGCCGAGCATTCGTTCGCCTTCAACTCTTTCTATTTCTTCTCATTTTGTTTCCCCATTTTTTTTCTCTTCCCCTTTCATCACTACATTCGTGTCCCTGACTTCACTCTCCGTGTCTCCTTTCCCTTTCGGTCAATCCGGTTTCCAGATCGTTTAAGAAACGAAAAAAATTATTTTTACATGAATATCTTTATTTTTTTTATTTGAATTCCGTGATGATTTCTTTCTGTCCGAAGATTGGATGTAAATGGGGATGATGGAGGCATCAATTTTTCCGCCTCTTCTTTCGTGGTTAGTAGGCAAAAATATGCGCTGCCAGGTGGGAGGTACGACAGCTGCGAGCGATTGCAAATGTTGGGCCCTCTCCTAAGGGGTATGAGTACCCGAGAGGGCTTTACACATCGTTTCACGCGTTTTTGGCACAAGCCGGAATTGATGTTCATCATCGCACGTAGAAAAATAGTTCTTTCGCCCTGCGCGTCCAATATTCTTCACATTTTTTCCCCCTCTCATAATCTTCAAAGTCGAATTCCTCATTTCTCTCCTGTTTCATCGCATTTCTTAGGCTTCATTTTTTCCCCGGGCTTTAGTGAGTAAAGTCTCGTTGAATAGCTGAAGACACTTAACCCTTGGTCTTATAGACCATGCTCCAGAAATAGACGAGAACATAGCGATGTAATCACCACTCCAAGCTTTCACTCGAATCACGTACCGGGCGTATACTTGCTACCTTTCTCCCTTCTCCTTTTTTCATTCTATAACTGTTTACAAATCTTTCGAGGAATTTTATGTCCCTGAAAATTGGACCTCTCAAGTTTTACACAGAGTGAATATTCAGGGGCAATTTCTTTTTACAAGTTGAAAAAATTCGTGCAATAATTTCACACGAAAAGGTAATGTCTTAAAGACATAATTTTTTTTTTCTGTGCACTTCGCATAATGAAATCAAAGTGACACATGATTCAGTGCATCTACCGTCCAGGCAGCATCAGTTTGACATTCTCCTGTGTCTCAGTGATCTGGACTATAATGGAGAGAGCTTTAATACACCCTCGCAACTACAGCTGTTACTGAACGCGTATTGCCTGTATAATCCCTAATCCTCCATGACTATGAAATAAACAATACCAAGTCCCTCCCTGAATTCAAAGATGAGTGAGGGCTTAACAGAATTCGCTATTGCACCCCCATAATTAATGATTTCATTGTGAATAAAAACAGCGGAGGTCAGTATCGATAATATTGCCAGCGGAGATTGCAATTAACGTCAGGCAGAAATATGAGTGCAATTCAACACACCCCGCACAAACAAAAAATACAGAAAATTGAATTAAACCTGTTGACTAGTCGTATTTATTTTCTCGATCTATACGCGATTGTGGGAATTATTGCACCTAGTTATGGTTACCTGAGTTTCTTTTCACATCTCGCTTGGGTTATATGCAACGTGAGATACGTTATAGAGACGTACTTGTGCAGGTTAAGTACTACTTTCGCATTACATAACGGTAACTGGGCGTCCGATGCGTATTACGATCGTTCCAACCGACATGCCTCCTATCTATAAACCCCACGTGCACATTCTCCATCGAATATTCTACTTATTCTCGCAACGTTGATTTCACATATATCACAAGACAACAACAACAACGAAAGACAAACTAAATCGTGTTTATGGTTTACTCCTTTGTCAGTTGTCACTATTCACAGTCGTTCCTTCTATCTCGTTCAGACAGCTCACAGATTGCTTCCACTGAATAATTATTTCAAAATAGGTAACTCCACTCCCCCATATGATCTGTTTCCATTGAACATTCTTCTGGCCGACAGTATGCCCCAGAGTACATTGATAATGCGCACTGAAAATATCAGCTGCAAGACTTTTATATTACTAATGGAAATGCCAACTATTTTTCAGCACATAAAGTCTCATAGTCCACTGAAATAACAACTATCTCCTCCTGCAGAGTCAGTTAAATAAAATGAAAATACCTCGTGAAAAGCCGAGAAATGGGTAAATACGTGGTATAATATTTGCCGTAGAAAGGCGAAAAATGAGGTGTATACAGAATAAGAAACGAAGATTAATTCTTTACCTCGACTTTCTAAACTCGAAAAGACTTTTTAGAGTTTAGTTAATAATGATATTTTTCCGAGTTTCTTCATAAGAAAACAAGTCTCAGTGAAATCTTTACGATCAGAATGCGCATTGTCGAGTTTACTTAACAAATGCACACAACAATCGTGTCCTTTATGCGTCAGTAATGTGTATGGTGCATTTATACGGTGCCATATAGCGACTGTCGGTGGTTGTCAGTGTTAAAAATGCTCGCTATCGAGCACCACTGCTTCAGTCTCTCTCTCCTCCTAGTCATTGTCCAAGGTTCAATGCGAGTCTTTGTTACTCTCAGCCGGTCGGGTGGTAGTTTGTTCCATCGTTCCTTCTGATTCTCCACCTTCCTACACCCTCAAGCTCTTCCCCCCCCCCCTCTCCGCGCCCCTTCCTTCCCCTCTTCTATGTTGAGGCAGACTACACACACCGCCTATGCACGGTATTCGAGTGGCAGCTGCTCCTCTGGATTCGCTTCCAGAACCGCGTTTGACACCTGGTACACTCCCTTTTGGCTCTTTACTCCACAATCTGTCGATTTTACAAGCATGTCGTGACTCTGGGGGATTTAAATAGCTTCAATGATCATCCAAACTCATTGAGAAGTCGTCTGCAGTTAGAATTTAGAGATAGTAAACCAAATAAGCTGCACAGAAGCCCTTGGTTAATTGAATAATCTAAAAGTAATTACCAGTGGATGTTCTAATCGAATGAATTGAAAACGAGAAAGGATACGAATCACCTGGAGATGGTTAATTGATGCTCAATTGGAAATACAACAATGTTGAATTCAGAACGACGTTTGATACCTGGTACACTCTTTTTTGACCCTTTACTCTATATACAATCGTTCAATTTTACGAAGATCTCGTGACTCTGGGGGATTTAAATATAGCTTCAATGATCACTCAAACTCATTGAGAAGTCGTTTGCATTTAGAATTTAGAGATAGCAGACCAAATAAGCTGCGCATCAGCCTTTGATGAATTGAATGTATGAAAATAATCATCAGCGAAAATTCTCATTAAATGAATTAAACACGAAGAAGAATGCGAACGCCCTGGATATGTTAAATTGGGGCTCAATTGAAAATGCAACAATGGTGAATCATTAATTTTAATTGGAATCGTCAGTATTTTTGGACAAATTGTATTCACGTCTTGAGCTGGATTCCCCGGTGAATAGTGCACCCAATGAAATCGAGAATCATTGCAAAAGACGGAGGATGAGCTGTCGTCGTTGCTCCGTGGCTTGAATTTTGTGCCGGAGATAAGAGTATTCGATTACAGAAGACATCCTTAACAGGTGTCGCTAGCAGGGACTCTCGCTCTGTTCACGACGACACCGACAGCTCTTGGGGTTTTCAAAACAACCTACTGACGTATTTTGTCTATGTACGTTAGAACTCGTTCCACTACACGCTGGGGAAATAGGTCATGTAACCAAATGCTGAACTCATACTTCTTGTGGCTAAAATGCGGTATCCAGTTTTTCTACTTTCAATATTTGTAAATAGTTGGACAAATCGAGTTCGCCCGCAGATCTAGGGCTAATTAAAATTGAAAAATCATGTAAGTTTTATTGGAATTTCGTTCGTGTTGCAAATACACTCGAGTTGTTTTGAGTGCGCTGGCTTATCTTCTGCACTGATGAGCTTCAAAGGCTCACGAGTTACAGACGTTCAGAGATGAACTCCAGTCAACGATACCAAACAAGGGGTTCTCTGTTTTCGAGATCAATGTCGACTTTTCAGAAACCACGAGGAGCATGTGAAAACCGTTTGAATTAATCAAGAAGATACTTCACTCAACTTTAGTTGGCGTATTGATAATGGTACTTGTAAATTGATGGTTTTGTTTCATGTTTTTTTTTGGCTCCTGAAGCTACAGATTTCTCCTTGCGCCATATTTTTGGTAAACCTCTTCCTCGGTCACTTCAGGTTCATCAGTTCCAATCTCGTTGGTCTCTTGTCCGTTGGCGTCGTACATCGGCTCGTTTCGCATAAGACGATAACGATTGTCCAGTGCAATGGCCGGTGCAGGCTTGTCCTTGATCAGCTGTAAGAAAAAAAAAACAATGAAATTTTCATTAGATGGAATTACCGCAGAATAAAATCTCGCGTAAATTTGACAAATTCCAACAGAATTGTTTTTTCCCCATTTGACACCCTGTGATTCCCAGGCACACGCATAATTCATTGAACAATTTATGATGAAAACTTGGTAGACTCACAGTGAGTTGCTTTTTGATATGAATTATTTATAAAGATTATTCTGCGGCTCGTACCAACGAGAAACGTGAGAAAAATAGTAAAAGGGCCAACAGAGCGGGTGACGTATGGCGGTTATGCGAAAGTGCCGGATTTCATCGATCCGTTTTTAACCCTCCCACCCCTTCAACTCTTTCTCCTCTTCGCTATTTCTCTTTTTTTTCTCGTTCTTCTTTCCGTCTTATTCCATGTACCTTACCCTCACATACCACGCTATGTCCACGGCTGAAAGCTTTCGACCGTGCTTTTAAAACCCAATATCTTTCATTGGATATGATTTGAAATCCTCGTTATAAATTCTTTTCGAGTTAAATATTCAGTGATTGTCATGTACATGCTTGGAAAAGCGCTCTTCTCAATAGAGTACGGGGGGGGGGGGGGGCCATCGGGAGCCTTCGAG
>NW_021680627.1:495965-511328 GCF_001412515.2 Diachasma alloeum | reverse complement strand
GGATGTGCAATAGTTTTTGTTGGATTCTCGTAAAAATTTGTCGAATATATGATTCTTTTTTTCACGTCAATGTTTTTTTCTGTGTCATGGGGTACACGGTAAGCAACGTGTATTTCCGTATAAGCCGCTTACTCCGATCCTCGCCCCCTCCCACCCCACCTTTTTCCATCAGCAATATACCCACTCTTGCTTTTCAACCTCAAGCTATTCTAGTTTTCCCTTTTTAAAAGTGGCGTGTGCACCCTTTACTACCTGTCGACGGTCTCGAGTCGATTGCAGGCCTTTGTGAGAGTTTCTGGAAATTTTATAGTTCCGGATACAGTCTCACAAAATTGTCGTGTTAATCCAACCAATACGGCTAATGGACTTTTAAAACACAATTCCTAGAGAGAACGATAAGCGAAACAGGAGAATAGTGCTGGGAAAAGGTGGAGACTTGTTTTGACTAATATCCGACAATGAAAAAAGGGGATATCGTGACAACAGCAATGCTCTGATGGCTGGATCAAACGCCTTGCAGACAATACGAGTTCAACTCTCGCAGTGTCGTTTTCCAATTTTCCTTTTTCTCACACAACTCCCGACTAATGGTAGAATGAAAAAATGAAGCTGAAATTAGCGAAAGATTCGACAGCAGAAGATTTGTCTTAGGCAAGTCTAGGGGTGTAGAGATGGTTTTAAGTAATGTACAAACTCTTTCGCACTTGAAAAACATTTGTACATATGATTATTTGATCCCCCTACACTTGAATATCCCCGAAATAGAATTTTCCGCTGACGAATATTCTGCTAGTTTCAGCTAGTGATGCCGCGAGACATTTCATGGGACATCACGAGACAAAACTCTGGAGAGATGATCTCGGTCTCAATGAACATGGAAATCTTTCTCTCAGTCTCGGTTTGTCTCGTCTCGATTTTCTATATTCGCGATCGGCCGCGCGTGCTGCACACGCGCCTTCTCATTTCCCCACGTAGTGGCGCTTCGGTTTCAGTCTTACGCTTACGCTTATTCGAGATTTTCGAGATATTTCGAGATCGATTGACTCGGAGTCATCACAAGAGGAGTCGATACTGCGTATTTTGAGACTGAGTCGAGAGCAAGATTTCCATGTTTACTGAGACCGAAATCAACTCTCCAAAGTTTTGTCTCGTGATGTCTCATAAAATGTCTCGCGGCATCACTAGCTTCAGCTTCATAATGAAAAATGATTTCTTCCCTCTAAATCGAATTTAATGTCACTCTCCTAAAAATTACTACTCAACTGTCCAGGAAATTTCACAAATTATCCCATTTCATCAGCAATTCAATGAACTATTGACAAAAAAATGAATTGTCCATTTTACTTCGTTTTCCCTTCATGCCACCACGTACTCAAAACCATAAATATACTTAATCAAGGATACGCCGGCAGCGCGGCTGTGGCAATACCGAGTGATGTGTGTACCGCATAATTAATGGGCGAAGAGCTTCGAAATCTAATTATGTTATTAGAAGCTGCATGGCGCGGCATCGACACAAGGAAAGCCCGCAAGCTGCGCGAAAGCCCCGATATATGAGATAGCAGTGGAGAAGAGGTGAAGCTCGACCATGACAGAGCTAAAGCGTGACCCGTATGTGTGGGGCTTCATCTGCCTCGTTTTTCCAATGTTTCATATGCCCTCTCTCACTCCACTCGATTCTTGGTTTCTTTCAAAGGCTTCCGGATGAGTATAAAATCTCACGTCTAGATACCGGCCATTTTGTACATATCGACCATTTCCATTGTTATCACACAAATTGGGCGGGAAATTTCGAATGATTAAGGAAATCTACGCTAATTATCAAGTTCTCTGAACTCCGGACAATTGAAGAGAGTGCTTTCCGGGAATTTGCAGGGTGGGAAAATAATTCATGAGATACCTCCGAGCGTGGTGGAGTTGACTGTCAAAGTTCGTTAATGAGTCAGAAGGCTAAACTAGAGACCAGCCTCGAGGCTAAATCGCACAATATCGATCTTTCTCAACAGTCGGAAAGAACTTGGCGTTAAGTTTGAAGGAGGTGCGGTGGTCCATGCAGCGCGAGAGACGGGACGAGCGCCGAGGAGGTGAAAAGGGATAGACGGAAGTGTAGGGAAAGGAAGAGAGAGAGAGAGAGAGAGAGAGAGAGAGAGAGAGAGAGAGAAAAAGGGAAATGAGTGAGAGAGTAGCTCTTGCCTTGAGGGCATGTTCTCGCGTTCTCTCCGCAGCCTCCAACATCGGGTGGTGGCGAGTATTGATCCGAGAGGGGGATGATTTTGAAGACAAAGTTCCCGTTAACCACCACAGATGGCTCCACAAGTGGGAATCTCCTGACTCTTTCGATTTCACCAGGGCCGTAAACTCAAACTCAAATTATTGCATTTGTCGATGGCTTATTAAACAAGCACAACTAGTTCAATTAGCTAGTTAAATCAACTTACTGAGTCCATAAACTTGGCTTTTCATTCACTCGGGCAAAGAATAAACTTGAAACTCCTCGTTAATGTTATTTCTGGTAGATGCCACGGGGCACGTTTAATTTCTACGACATGTCTGATCAAATGCCTCGAAATCCCTGGATCGCTATTCGCAACGACGTGCCGGGCGCAGGAGAACACCCGCGTGACGTGTGCCGAGAGCTTTGTTCGCATAGCATTTATGACGTTCTCCCTCCTACTCCCTTGACGCTCTTCGATGTGTGAGCGGACGCACGGAATTTTGCACCGATAAATACACATACTTGTGTATCTCCTTCAAATCCCTCTTTCTGATGATCTGACCTCCGGTTATTTCCCCAATTTCCACCTCAAATGCACTGTTATCCGGCATCAGTTCGAGTTGAACACAATCTCATCATGCTAATTCTATTGACGCGGACAATCGTTACTATTCAACCTGAGTAACCCCCGAGCATTTCCCTCATTCGCCTCCCGTGCGTCGTTGAATGGCTTAAAGAGGAAAAACATCGAGAGTCGTAATGACTCACTCTAGTGCCTCTCAATGTTTAAATAGTGATAGCAACTGAAATCGCACAATAGTTACTTGAATAGTTTCTCACAAGTGTTTAATTAATTGAACTATTAATATCGATGTTTAGTGGTAAAAGTCAGTGTTTAGATGAAATTTGTTTACAATTTTTTGAAAATTAATTTCCATTTCATGAATTTCATTTCAATTATTGAATGTATAGCCAAGGATGCATCAACATCCGGGAAATTCATGTTTTTTTTTTTCTCCGTAAAAAGGAAAAATCACGAAAGTGAAGTGAGAGTCAACTGGATCCAAGAGTCCCTGGGATTTCATTACACTATAATTCTTTTCGTTTCCTCCTTGTGAACCCTCGACAATTTCCCGCTCACCACACCCACAAGTATCATCACCTTTTCCCAGTGTCTCACTCATCAGCATCCCTCCCACCCCATCTCTCTTCATTCTCCCTTCTCATCTTTGATAAAGCACGCAGTATATGTATAAAAGTACGTGGTCAGCATTATTTCGTAGATTGAACGCGTTACAAATGACTCGTGTATTGACGACTATTTCTTAATAAACATATTCTACACCTCGTTAGCAAATGTAGTATTCGCTAGAGGTTCATTGTCTTATGTACCAGCATCCGACTTTATTTTTCTAATGAAAAGCACCGTAGATTGAGCGACTAATCGATTAATAAAAGTGTTAATAACAACCTCGATGTAATTATTAATGAAATTTCCGGTAGAGCTCGTGATCTAACTGGCAAAATTTAAACAAATTAACCGTTGAACCTTGATTTTACAGGATAACAAGGGACTTCTGGTGGAGATTAATGATTATATGTTTATCAGTGGTATTCAATGACACTTAGAATGTAGATTGTACTCTGAAATTTTAGATAAAATGGGCCCAAAAGCATTGGAATTGTTTCATCCATGTCAGTATCAGTCCTCTGAACGACAAAATTACAATGAAAATGAACAATGAGATAAAAGCAAAAACAAAAAAACGTTGTCTCTTTTTAAGGATGCAGGACGAGCAGCGACGAGTGCTAATGTGGTGGAGCAGCAAACCTCCGAACGTTGAAACGCGCGTTATCGTCCAGGTAAAGATAAGGGCTTGAAAAACCAGCCTAAAATGGGAGAAAATGATTTTGAAAAAAAAAAAACAAGTATATCCATAGATACAAAAAGGAGCAGGCTTTTTTTCGTATATCACTTGTAACCAGAGTATCCAAAGTAATTAATACTTTTTACAGACTGAATAAAGAATGAAGCATCTGTTTTATTTATCGGGCCTTCGAAAATCCTCTTAGATGAATTTTGTGTGGTAGCACATTGACATTTTGTGTTTTATTATAATTCTAAAAGTCTCAGAGATTAATTTCACCACTGAAGTACAAGTTTATTTACTTTATATGAATTTTCCACCTATTTCGTAAATAATCATAGCACAGTAGGGTAAAATATTTTGGGTCGTGTATGAGAGGTGTTTTTTTCATAGAAGTTGAAAGAGTTGGGTCTTTTTATAGTCTCCCTTCACGACATGACAATATTCATTCGACAAAATCTCCATGAAAGATGTGAAAAAAACATCAAAAGCTTGCATTCGAAAAAAAAGAGAAAATCAATAATGAAAGAATATTTTTCGAGGTGAAAGGTAGGATAGGAAGTATTATTCTAGTAGTTGGCAGCTCTGTTCCATGTACTCCATCACAAACTATACATGCGTTCACCCTGTCCTCTTCCCTTTGATGAGCCTTGAGCAAATAACTCATGAGTTATAACGGCATGCCAAAAGTAACACCGTAATATAGGTTTCCATAAAGTATCATAACAAGTAGATAAATAAAGTATCGTTGTTTCCAAATTCAGCAAGAAAATTAACAAAAAAGAGTTCACGCTGATGACGATAAATAAATCGACCAACTCGATGAACATGAAAGGACAATTGCAAATCTCATAGAGTTGCATATGAACCACTCGAATTCACTCAACATCGCGGAATAAACACATCTCAAGTGTTCTCCGGAAATATTAAATGATCCTTCGTGGCTAACGCGAAGAGCGAAAAAAAGTTGAATAAAGAGGGACGTTAGTCATCCACTTGAGAAACTAAAAAAAATTGTTCCCTGTGACCAGACCGGTGCAATCAAAAGCGATGGTTGCGATAAGACAGGCACACTGTGAACGAGGGTTCCCAGCTTAACGAATTCTACATCAGAGATCCATGATTGGGCATACGTTGCCGCCGATCAAGTGCCCATTTTAGATAGCGATAAAGAATGCACTCGCTCTTTGCACAAAGAAAATTTACATAACGATTTGTCCCTTTCGCATTCGAATTTATCCCCGAAATTTCCGGCATAATTTCCGAATTAATCTTTCGATCGCCAGCAGAGGAGAATTTCTAACCGGTATATTCGTAAATCGAATCATTTTAATCGAATCAAAACGTTATCAAAGTTCTGGCAATTAGTTCGGAAATTCTATTCGGGCAAGGCGAGCCTCAAGTTATTAGCTTTGGTTCCCGGCATGAGTAGAACGGCCCGGGGGGTGAGGGTCGACTGTTGGCATCCAACAATGAATAAACCGCAAACCCTAAGAATCCCATAGAAACAACTGAATTCCATGTTCATGGCTTTCTCAACTCATGGCCTCTTGCCGCTATAATTGTTTCAGCGAACGAATCGATTTTGACTAGTATCCCCACCGAGAGTTTATTCAACGAGTCACACCAGCTGGCAACGCAGGTATCGGTTCGGTCAGTATCAACCGTGACAGCCGGTAAAGCAGTTCTAGAAACTGCTTTCATCGGCGGACGGTAACATTTTCCGGATTTTCCGGAGAAACTCAACGGTTACCTAGTTTTCCACGAGTGGCGATCCCCATTTTCGCTGCGAGATGGCGTTAATCGTCGGGTTTTCACATTTGAAAAATCATTGATCGCGATTTGAAGATGAGAATGAGTCGAGCATTAACTTAATTAAGGAGAAAATGTTTCTTGAGAATTGGATAATGAAGGGACATTACCGGAGTTGTTAAAAACTTCTCGTTTAAGAATAGCGTTGAATACCCCGAGAGGTTTGAATGGGGACGTTAACTGATAAAACTGATCGAAGAATTACCGGAGTAATTAGCTTCAACTCGAGGACATTTGGATTCCCCCACCGTTTCAATAAAGGTCACCCCGTTATCGGAAAAATAAGTTCAAAGGGAATAGTTTCTATACAAGCCATTATTGTAGTTGATTCCGAGCATTTACACACCCGTGTATGTAGTGTTTTTCGTTGACCATCTGTCGAGGGCGGGCAAACCCCTGTCGATTAATTGGAGCCCCGCGTATTGATCCAATAACCTATCACTGGTGAATAAAAATGGGGCATGGGAAGGGACAGATAAACGTGACTCAGTAAAGTGGGATTTAGAATAAAAGTATATCAGATTGGCAAACTATTTTGAAACATCTCCATTTATCTCTCTCTTCGCCGTCGTACGAGGTTCACTAAGAAATTGAATAAAGCGCTTTGGATTCAATTTCGCGAGAATAATCCTTCTCACGCTGAGTTGAAAAACGCTTTTCAATTTCCCTGTGGATTCACGAGAAGGGGAAAATATAAATCCCGCGAGACATTTTCAATTTATATTTCGACTAGGTTTTAACGAGCGTTCTCTAATTTTCGTCGGGGTGAAAAAAAAGGGAACATAGACAGTGACATTCACATCGCTAATATCCATTTCACCTAGGTGTTTTCACGCGTGCTTAATAAACAACTTTACCGTGAAAATTGAAATAAATTTACGTGACACACACACGCCTACCCTCAACGGCTGTAGCAAAGTGCGATATATATTATCAGCTAATGAAAATGAGTGATATTTTTGTGTAAATATTTATTCAAGCAACAACAAAATTATCAGCAGATATCGAATATTCTCCGTGTAATTCACCTATGAATACTCATCTACATCTATAATATCAAATAATCATAAACCACACGTACAAAGTCTCTCATGAAATCAATATAAAACTGTCCAATAAAATGAAATCACTATCCAATTAAATACAAGTGCCTAGAACATTTCTACTGATATTTAATGAAAAAATAGGCAATTTATCGGTATAATTGTTCTCCCCATTGATCTCCAAAATTTCTACTATCTACAGACATCTAAAATTACGGCATTGCTACACAAATAAGTCTCTCACGTATCTTCTCATTGACTCATTGAAATGTTAATTCCCCACTCTTCGTTGATAAAATGGCAAATATCTGTCGATTAGCAAAAGTCAATGGAAATATCAGAAAAATAGTCTCTCCTTCCACTGAATCATGAGGGCACCCGCCTATTGTTGCCATCTAGCGGGCGTGCCCTCAACGAAAGGTTGCTTCTTCCACCCCTCAATACACGTTTCCTCATTTCATCCCTCCGCTCGTGCGACCAACCCATTTCTGGTACATCCAGAGTAATTCACCCCTTCAGCTCAGCGAACAAAATATCAGCCACAATTACTTTCACTTCACATTATCGTGCCATTGAGCATTCGAAAATCCAAGAATCGAAGAAATAATTTAAGAAAATACGTGGAATCCATTGAGACATGATGAAACCCCGTATACTAGATATTTAAATGCCACACGTGTCCTTTGTACTCGTTCTCCTCCAACAGTCCTTACATTTTCATGATTTTCATGTGACACAAAATCAATACTCGGTTGGGGTATCACCAAAGTCACTCGTCGCTCTCTGTTACCCAACGGGATTAATTAAACTCCTCTTATTTACTCTCCAACGAGGCATTTTTGAGAGTTGTAATTAAGCAAAGAGATATTGTGGGGAGGTTGAGCGCCGCGCCTCTATCGACCGGAAGCTGCTCCCCCATCGACCGGTAAAACGTTTCACCTCGACGTCCGAGTCAACGTGGCCCTTTTCTACGCGCCACATTCTCCATCTTTCTTTTTCTTATTTTTTTCCATTTCTCTCATTTTGTTTTTCCATTCATTCTGTCATTATTTTTCCTCTCTCCACGCTCTCGCCCACGCTCTTGAACACAGTAGTATGAGGGGCACCCTCATTAAGCAACCCCCTGTGTTCCCCCCTTCGATAACAGGAGCCCCTTTTTGCCTCATTTTGCCTGAGCACTCGGATACTTTCGCCTCCTCACTATTATTCCATCCATTTAATTTATGTGGGTGGAGCGCGTGCTCGGTGAAAGTCGTGCTTTTCCGAGTTGGCCGTAGGGGGTGAAATGGTTGTTTCCCTAACTCCTCTTCTCCCTTGTCCCCAAACTCCGCCTAACATTCTCTCAATTCTCACACATACACAGATAAAACATTTATTCGTTACCAGACACACAGGATTTGTCATTATTACTTGAATTATCTGTCAATTTTTAAATGGCTCTCCTCGAAACAAAGGTATATTATACTTTTAATAAGAGCACACGTTCCACCACTGATTAACACTCGTTGATTATTACAACTCGTTTATTATAATGATGAGGTTCGATGATGTCTCACGTTGCTATGTCACAGCATCCAGGACAATGTCCCATCACACCAGTAACTTGAGAAGGCGTACTGCTGTGATAGGACAATATTCCAGACACCGAACTCTTCAGTTGAAGTCCATCGAAAATACTGTTATCATACCTACGGGGTTGTCCGTCACATATTATTCATGTGCAACAGTGATGAAATATTTGAAATAATATTAAAATAAAATGCAGTATAATTCGTATCGCGATACAGAGAATTGTTGAACCAACAAATCCGTAGTCCACCGTGGTCAACGTTGAGGTGAATTAGATAAGCGACTCGGTCGAGCGTCCCGACGGCACTGCGTCGCTCGCTGGCGACGGCGCCTCCGCACCCCGTGCGCACCCTTGCCTCACCTCGTCCCCCACCACAGCCACTGGCACTGGCCGACAACGTCCTGGCAACGGAGGGAGCGCCGCTCTCTCTATCACTCGGGTGGGGGATAGGGGGTTTGAAAAATGAGGGTGAGGGGATTGAATGTGCGGGTGGAAGGCAGCATTTTGTGGAAGAGAAAGGGGGAGAGAGAGCGCCAAGAAGAGAGCCGAACGCGACACCCCCAAGCGGCCAACGAGGTAGCAACTCGAGTCCAATGTATATAGGGGGGTGGCTGATTTTCACTGAGGGGGTGGTGTACGGAGTAAAGGAGGGTGTATTGATCCACCAGCTGCGCGTTCTCTCACTCTCGGTTCAGCCTGTGCGCGCAACATCAACCCGACAGTGAATACAGTCGTCGTCTCGTATACTCAGAAGAGTCCGAGTTGGCTTTTTTTTTTCAACCACTCGTCGTTCCTTCAAGACGCTCGGACCTTCGTTAGGCCAGCCTCCTCTCTCTCTCTCGTCCTCCTTTTAACTGCCCTAAACATTACGATGGCTCTTCAAACTTTGCATTTTATGTTTTTCCTACCAATTTCTTTGTCCAAACGCCTGAGTTTGAAGCCCTCTCACTTCACTTGTAATTGAATAGTTCTTTTTACGTTCATTCACTTTCACTCGAGGGCAGATGGGAGAATGTATAATGGGAATATCAGAGAGATTCAATGAATTATTGGCTCCCCCAAGTTAATTAACTTCTCTGAAAGTATCCTTGTTCACCTGCTGTTATACTAGGAGACAACGGATATTGGCTGTGCGAAGAAGAAGCTGATTATCCGGTGGTAGCCGAAGATAATTCGATCATTCCCGTTTTCTCGTTTTCCTCCCCCTCCGATGGATTTATATTACTTTTCCTTTGGCGTGTGTGTTTGAGATTTGTAAATATAAATTTTTACCTTGAGTGAGCGTGGATTTCTCAGGTCAATGAATCTCGGCTTGGACTCCATCTCCCAGCGTTGATAACCCATTCTACCGCAACAATCATGATTATTTATCCATCTTTGATACGTAATAATGGAGAGCAATGGAATGAAGATAAACTCACTGTACGTCGATGGTTGTAACAAATGTTCTGTGGTAAATCATGAATAAAATTCCACCCGCTGCACCCAATTGCAAAGCCAACAGTGGTGTAACCTGCAACAACAATTGATGTTCCACAAATTGAATATACATTCAAGTACATTTGTCTTTGAAATATTTATTATTTGGCTCTGTTAGTTTAGTGGAACTGGAAAGCTTGGAAATATTTAACTCTCACAGTAACCAAATTATAGTGCACTTGGAATTATTGAATATAGATATTCAAGTTATAATTTTCTTATTGTTTCATTAACACCACGTTGCACGTTCAAGTCCACCCCGTATGAATCAAATGTTTGTTTATTTGTGTTTCAGCGCTGGCATGGAGGCAGCGAATGGTGCACTGGACCACGATTTTCACAATGCCCTAGTGCCAATAAACGGTAGCCATTCAGGTAGCTCCGGCAGGAGTACACCAAACAGTGGTGATCCAGCACCGGGCAAATTATTTGTCGGTGGATTGTCGTGGCAGACGAGTAGTGAAAAATTGAGGGAATATTTTGGAATGTTTGGAACTGTGACGGATGTATTAATAATGAAGGATCCAGTCACGCAGGTTTGTAATAACAAGTAAAATGTTAATTATCATAGGGACCGTGCATGGGCATTGAATATCGAATTGACAACTCAGCTACGAGTCCATTTGCATTCGCGTTTCCATCAAAAGGCTACAGTAATTTGCATGTGCATTTGTAAATATTCATGCTCCAGTCATACACGGTCTCTGCTGGTGAAAAAAATAATCCCGTCCGTAATGCAATTCTTAACCATTTGTTGAATAAAAATTTGTTCAGCGGAGTCGAGGTTTCGGTTTCATCACATTCGCTGAGCCTGGCAGTGTCGACAAAGTCCTGAAATGTCCGATTCATACACTCGACGGAAAGAAGATCGATCCGAAACACGCGACACCAAAGAACCGCGCTAAACAGGCAAATCGAACGAAGAAAATATTTGTGGGTGGTGTGAGCCAAGACACGAGTAGCGACGAGGTGAAGGCTTACTTCAATCAATTTGGCAAAGTTGAGGAGACGGTTATGCTGATGGATCAGCAAACAAAGCGACATCGTGGCTTTGGATTTGTGACGTTTGAGAATGAGGATGTTGTCGATCGTGTCTGTGAAATTCATTTTCACACGATTAAGAATAAGAAAGTTGAGTGCAAAAAGGCTCAGCCAAAAGAGGCAGTTCAACAGAGTGCCCTTGCACTTGGCAAACGTGTTGTATTGGGAGCACTGGGTGTTCGTCTAGCGCCTCAGCCACAGTTGCAAGTTGCCACAGCATCGCAATTCGTTGCTGCGCAGGCCCAAGCGCAGGTCCAGGCCGCAGCAGCCGCAGCCGCTGCTGCACAGGTGCAAAATGCTGTTGCGGGCTATGGGAAATTATTTGCAAGCAGCTATCCAGCACTGTCGGCATACAGATATGCGCCATATCCAATTCCTACGGCTGTTGCAGCAGCACCGCCAACAGCGCCAGCACCACCTACTACAGCCACAGCGGCTCAACCGCAAGGAGGTGCACCACCGGGCAATCCCTATCAGGGATATTCACTGACAAATGTCGATATGTCGAGTTTCCAGGGTGTTGACTGGGGCTCCATGTACGGTATGGGAATGTACGTTTAAATTTTCATTAAAATGTGGATAATTAATGGAAGTCAGTGCCACCTGCATCTTTCTTCGAGAGCTTCGGATAATGCAAACAGTTGGAGCAGTGGGTAGACAGTGTCAATTGTCAGAGAGATTACCCCGGGAATAATGGAAGAGGATAAACATGTTAAATTCAATCTTGGAAGGTGTCAAGCCAGATGAATGCAAGTCTGATTTTTTTTCACTCTTTTTTTTTATTATTTAAATTATTCTCTTCGTACCGTCCTCAACACTCTTTTCATTTATTAAATGTATGTTCAATCGATCTCTCTTCATCTGCGCTCCGTTCTTTCGGCTTCTCCGGCCATTAACAATATTTTTTTTTTTTTCATTTTTTATCTTTATTTTTCTTTCGTTTTATCAGTCCGCGCCAATTGCGCAGCGGTGCATTGTTGGTGAGGAAAATGATTGTTTTTTTTTTTATTTTGAATAATCCAATTTCGTTGATATTGTTCGAGCACTGTAATGCCCCGAAATATCAATCCGAAATGTGTTCTTGAGTAAGTTGGGCAGATATTAACGCAATACTCCTTTATTTAAACAATAATCTTTTCCCACTCGATGCTTCCCCCGATTAGACTTCAATGGTTTTCGTAATAATCGGATAATAATAAATTGACTTCTTGTTAATTAATTTAATGAGAATGAGAATAACAAAGAAGATCGACGGGCTGTCAATACTTACTGATAAGAAGTAATATGCATATTAAAAATATATTTTTTTTTCGAGTAATGGAAGACAATATTTCTCTGCTCTCCATGGCGTATGAAAGAATAGCCATCGTTTACAAAATAAAATGATAAAAATCGATTGAATAATTAGTGTAAGAACAATATTACTAGAACAGGAAGGTAAAAAAAGGTAATGGAAAATGAAAATAATGAAAAACTAGAAGTTGAAAAATAATCTCGCGTACGTGAAAATTGCACCAGGACGTATTATATTGATTGGCGTGTGCCGGGTCGCGCGTTAATTCTATTTCATAGTTATTCAATCATTAAGGATACTCAATAGTAACTTAAGTGGCGCGAAAGCGATCCAAGAAAACAGGATAATTATTCTAATGATTAAATCCACATTGAGATTAGCTCAAGAGAGAGAGAGAGAGAGATTAGATATGTGAATAAGTTAATACGTGTGATTTTTTCACACTCATAATGATTAAATCTTTTTCTAAAATTTTGGACTGAAATGTGTTCTCAGTTGAGAGCCCAAATAATAATGAGATAAGAAAGGGGAAGAGTTTTATGAGTGAGAAAAATGAGACAAGTCGAATTTGAGATATGTCGAGCAATAAGTGAATTACTCAACTAATTACATGGGAAATAATGATGAAGCAGCATACAATACTAGTAGCGTATACATACATTTGTATATGTCTCCATAAGTTAATTATCATGATAATTTAATGGACTAACGCGTTAAGAGACGCAAAAAATGCGGCTCGTCATTTCCGTTGTTCAAAGGGAGAAAGGAAAAAAAAAATGAAGAAATAATAAGTAATATCTCTAAAAGTACGAAATTTCACGAAATATTGGGAGGAGAAATAACATGCGAGTGATATTCAATATAAAATTTCGTCATAAGTTAAGAGTAAAAACAAATATTGTTACTCGCGACACCCCACGAGTATTATTAATTTATATTTAACACATATTCTTGAATATTGTCATTAAAAAATGATACGTACTTATGGTCTTTGCTTAAGAGCAAGACTGACATGAGAGTGAGAAAAACAAAAAACAAAAAAAAAGTAATATACAGGAGGTAATAAGCGTGAGTGTGTGAGTCGCGTGTACGAGTGCTTAGTTGAGAAAGAAACAAAAATTCCAATTTTCGATGGTAGAAGGTGCATTGACCATTGGACATGACGAGCATGTAGGTTAACGATAATGTCTTATTTTTCATTTTCAACGGCCATTGGTAGACATTTGCATTATCAATTTTTTTTTCATGATCTATAGATTCCCGTTGAACTCCTGTTGATGGAAAAGCAAAGAAAAATAATACATAACAATACCTCTCCATTCATAAGATTCTTTCTACAATCGGAATAATATTGACTAGCGAATGTTAACAGTAATGCGTAGTTTAGTTTTTTGAACGCTAACCACCCACTAGTTTTTGAGAGTATGAATTATCATGTGATACATGATTTATTTATGTATAATGTTTACATTAGATGAAGCATGCTGGTTGATGATTCTCCTGAAAATAATTAGTCTTCTTTTTCTATTCACTCTATTATTTCTCACCATTCTTGAAGTTACAAGTTCCGTCGTTCGTCCGTGTTTACAATAGTCACTCGAGTCGTTTGAAATTTGTCGGTGTGATTGAATATTGAATCGGAATTGTCGATAATTCTTATTAACCTGTAACCTCACGAATTTGCCATCACTCAACAAAAGAATTGAAAGAAAAAAATACAACGGCGATTACTGTAGTGGTCTGCAACATGTGAATTCATAATAACCAGTGACCGTATTTTGCAATAGAAAATCAACAACTATCATTAATTATGATTATGCATCAAGCCTTGTTATTGTTAGTAGTATTGTCATAATGCCATTATTACCACGATTATCAAATCAAACAGAACTCTACACGTACGCCAAAACATCACTCTGTTATCAAAATGTGAGGCTCACACCGGCAAAAGAATTAAGGAAGTATTAACAAAGATACTAATATTTAGCTCTCATTAAAAATTCATAAAGTGTCACGCCCAAATTTCGCCTGCAGAACGAACGGCTAAGTTTAAAGATATGATAAGCAGGAAGGGGGGGAAAAAAATGACATCTGATCGTTCTGCACGTGAAAGCAGAACGAGGCAAGCATTTGTGTACAGAAGAGAACACACGTCCTCGAGGGGTTGTGAGTATGAGGGTGTATTTGGTGGGTGGGTTGGTTTTAGTTGGTCTGTGATCCTCCTCTAAATTTTCTATCCTACTCTGTCGTCTACCGATCGATCGTTCCAACGGGTGTCTCCTGCAAGCATTGCAAGGGGGACTAGCTAGGCATCATCCCTCGATTGGTGCGCGCGTCGGTTTACTTCGGGACACCCCCGAAGGATCGAAGGCTAAACTTCTCCGCATTCTTCGTGCTTCCATAGTACATCTACAAACTCATATCCATTCACGTATACGCATACGTGTAATCCCCGAGTATTCTCTTAATTTAATTAAGCTCAAATCACATTTTCCATCTTTATTAGCCGAAATTTGATAGAAGATAAACACAGGGGAATATCCACAGCCCCTCGAGGACGTACTGAGTCTCAATCCCATCGCAATGAGAGGAACATGGACTATGATTGACATAACGTGAAGTAAACATACACATGAAAACTCTCAAACCATATACATAACACAGTAATACATGAGAATTAAGAGAAAAGTTGATGAAAAAAAAAATCTTAGATTAGATAAATGCCTAGTGAAATTGCCAATAAAGTAGTCGTTTACAACTGGTAGCTAACCTCTTTGTGTATCATCCCTTGTATCATCTTTTACCCCAACAAAATACTCCTCTAAAAATGGAATATCTCTTTGTATTTAGTAAGCATAGATCTAACTCTCTGTTCACATACTTTTTCCCTTATTTTAAGATTTGAATATTTTTATCGATCTTCTGTTTCATTATTTTATTCCTTCTTCAACGCTAAGTAGAAATATCTCCAGGGTTTTAAGTCGGAGCTAATTGGCTTATTAATATTGAGCTTGTAATTAGCCCGATAAAGACCCCCCCCC